>NC_067285.1:9310000-9500000 GCF_020740795.1 Apus apus | reverse complement strand
TCATTTCTGGAGTCACGTGGGGAAGAGGCCTGTATCCTGTAGGTGAATGTTTTATCAACTGCTGCCTGGCAGTGGCTTCTATTGTACACTGTAAGCAGCCTTTGGTGGCGGTGGCTGGACCAGCACCGGCTCCTCGCTGTGCCCGCAGCCTGACACGAGCGCACATGGGATGGGAAATGGGTACACATCAAGAAGCACTTTAGCATCCTCAACTGCCATGTTTTATTTGTCACACATAAATAATGAAGGCATCTACAGGAGAGGGGGGAAAAAAGAGCTTATATACTGAGCGCTGGTGAACTTGTGCCCTCTTCAGCCCTTCATCCAAACAACTGCCTTTGGCGTGAATAACGGCTCGGCTGATACGAAGCTCTGTATTGATCTGTTGCTCAGGAAGGTCTGCTGGTAGTTCCTTGGACTTTTCCTGAAGGTATGGCTGTAACAGCTCAGTACAGTTGGGATCTGTTGCTTCTATCTCCATCTCACACTAGGTACGTTCAACAGAGACAGAGAGAGAGAGCTCCCAGCCCGTGGTCTGTGCAGCTTTCTGTCTGCCACAGACATGATTACCTCTTCATGTCAGAAAACCTTCTTGGGAAGCTGTTGTGCATAAGTAGAAGCAAAATGGTGTCTGCAGTAAGAGGGGCATCTCAGAGTGGGTTTGAGGATAGTCTGCTTTTCTCTGGGCAGCTATAGCTGTAAAAAAATTCATAACCTACAGATGCTGCTTATTGTGTGAGGTTAGCTAAGGTGAGGAGCTGTGTCATCCAGAGCTGGTACCTCTCCACCACCCAGGCACTGTAGTGTTTGGGGAACTGCTGCAGCTTTATCCTGCAAATCCAGGAGGGCAGCCTGGGTACTCCCTTGGTGTTTGTAGCCTTGGCTTTACTGCAAGAAGAGATATTAGGTTGCAGCAGTGGCTTATCCAATGAAAGATGTGGCCTCTGCAAGCCAATGTCAGGTTTGTCACTAGGCCAGTGCCTAATGTCAACGGGACATTCAGGAACATGTGAAGTGAGAGCATGAGCAGGATGTCTGCCCTGCCAGACTGCAGTGTTGGAAAGGGGGGGTGTTATGTCTTTTAAAGGGCCCTAAGCAGTGCTAAGCCATTAAAAACTGGATTGGAAAGGGGGCTGTCCCTGCCGTCTTGTGGCCGAGAGGTCAGTAATAGTGCCAGGCTTTATGGTGCATGCATCCCACTGCCTGCCATGTTGTGACTGCTGTCCTGGACCAAACCCAAAGAAAACCTTCTCTTGCTGCTTCTTTGTTCAGTGGCTTTCTCCGTTCAGACCCATGACCTTGTCTGGTCAGCACTGTCCCCAGTGAACTTGATCGCTGCTTCTGTGGTTTTAATGAACTTTCCAGTTCTCTTCTGCAGCCCAGCTAAGTAGCATTGCCTCTTCCCTGAGCTGTGTGCCCTGCTTGCCTATCTTTATTTATCCATACTCCCTTTATTGGCAGTTCTTGCAGAACTTGCAGCCACGCATGTCTACCAAAGCAGCAAAAAAATACACTGAGTTTACCACATAACTAGAAAACTTACTTGTAAGCAGGAATAATATTTAACCTTCTCTTCTCAGTAGAGACAGGTTTATGACTTCGCTCTGTCTCATTTGATACATTTGTCTTCCCATCCTTCTAACTTTGAGCTCTTTGACTGAATTTAGCCAAATTTAATAGAAGAGCAGAGCTATAAAAAAATTTCTGTATGCTTCAGGAAAACGAGCAGCCAAGAGGAGAGAAGTCCCACTGGCATCCTCACCAAGAGAAAGGCTGCAGCATGACATCCACCCAAATTGGACACCACCTGGGAGGGAGAAATTATAAATGCCTCTCTCCCCAGGAAAAGCTCATATCCCATTTAGATACTAGAGAATCCAACCCTGAGGAGACAAGGCCTCATTAGCGTCATTGCCTGAGGAGCTACTTAATTAAAGGACAACAGAGTTGAGAGCATTGTTATGTAAGCCTTTGTTCTTTACACCTGGTCATTTCCATTGATGTAAAATGTCATCTTTCTCATCCAGTAGCATTTTGCACCCACTTTAGACAAGTATTCCTGACCTGCCAAGAGGTGCAGAGCAGGGAAGAATCAGACCTTTATTACTGAGGTAATTAAAGCCTCACCTAACCATCAGGTGGAGGGTGTAATCCTCCATTAGCCAGTGCTCCTACAAAGAGAACAAAGGCTGTCTGGAAAGTGGGAGACACCCAGGGAGCATCCCTGTGTCTAGCTACACCACTCTGGGGTGGCAGACATGCCGGGGAAATCATGACCACAGCCTCCCACACGGCCCAGTTTCCTGCTTGTTTTCCTGATTTTAAACCCGACTTGACTGAGTGATACTGGTGAAGGCCATGAGATGGGGAAACTAGAGCAAGAAATGGCACCATAACCAAGGACATCAGCTCTCAGTTAAATGCTAAAGGAGGTTGGGGGTACCTTTCAAAGCTTGTCTCAGCAACTCGCCTAATTCTGTTTTCAAAAGCCACTGTTGAGTGCTTTTGAAAATTTTATCCTAGATGCTTGGCTCAAAGACCTTAACCAAAAATATGTACTTTTCTCTATCTGCTATATGAAAGCTAAATATAAATGGATGTTATTGAACAAAACCCTAACAAAACTCCCTGTTGCATGTCTAGAAAAATCTTTACTCAGAAAATGAAATTATTGGAGACCAGCATCTCAAGTGTCCTTCAGTTTTGGATGTCGCTTTCTTTTGTGTACACAATTTGGCACACAAAACAAAAAGTTATTACTAACAGTTACTATTTGCTTTCCATTATTTTTACCTTCTCTTATTTGCCTTTTCCTGCCCTCAGAAACTCAGGTCCTGACTGTGTTTGGATGAGCAGCTAGAGTAGTTTTTTAACATGTAGATTAGTCTGTTTTACCCATACAAGTATGTCTAAACGTGTGTCTGCTGTTTGTCTGAAGAGCATCTTAATGGCTTTTCTGCTGATTGACTGTGGGACCACAGGCAAGTGTTAAAGCCAGCCTGTGCCTCAGTTTACCCACTGCATCCTCATTAATGCTAACCTACCTCATGAGGTGTTGTAATGTTTAATATATTATGTGCTCTGTAATCCTTGGATTAAATGTATTATGTAAGTGAAAACCACCCATTTGGGGTGTATGTAAATGCTGTAGTATTATAGGTAGGAGGGTCATTTGGGTGTAAGAGTAATACAAGTGCTGGCAAAAGGCAAAAGGGATTCCATTGTATTGACTGATTTTTAAAGAGCTTTTTATTTACTGAAATGCTCTGGACACCCAGAAAGAGAGACATTCCTCACTGAGCATCTCTGCTGTTTAATCTGTCTTTAAGTGCTTTGATAAATGGATTGAAACTTGTCGGCTTTTCCTGTAGTTTCTGAGACTCCCTCTGGAAACTGTTGAAATGTTACTCTTGTAACTTCTTAGAGCTCTACTTAATGAATTGTAACAGATATCCCTGCGAGTCCTGCAGATGCCATGAGAACCATTGCTTCCTCTCCTTCCTGCAGCAGAAGCCAAGCAGTGCCACACAAACTCATGGCAGCAGAGCTTGTGTCCTCCTCCTCCAAGGGCAGCTGGGAAAATACTTTTCACCTTCATAAGGCTTCAGCCCAAGCCTTGCATGTCACTGGGTGATCTGTGGCTTTAGGGGCATGGAATGTAGCCAGATGTTGTCCTTTTTTTAAGAAAAAAACCTTAGGAAGTACAACAAAATGTTATGGGTTGAAGTCCGTGATGGTTGTATTCCTCTGTCTCTAGGATGAGATATTTTGGCTTGCATGCAGTGCCTGAGCTATCCTGGAGCTCAGTGTGGTAACTTGGGAGCCTATGGACAGTCTGAACTCACACTGTCCTCAGAGCAGCCTTTTCTTGGACAACAATTACATGATGTTAGCACATAGGCAGATGAGATAGATGGAGGCTTTTAGGTCACTGGGAAATGCCACTGTGTCCATGCAGCAGCTGAGTGTGAGACCCCTACGCAGGAATGGCCCAGCAGGACTGTTAGATCTGCCTGAAGATGTCTGCTGAGAAGGCAGTCAGTGGTCCCTGATGTGGACACATACATAGCTTGGTGCTACAGTGGAGCTGGAGGGTGGAATGAATTGGGGTCACCTTGGACCCCAGTAATGCCCTACCCCATGACATCCCACAGTGGATCAATGAGGTGTCATGTTGATTTCTTATTTCCTATCTCCAGCCTATTGGCAGGAGTCTCGCCCCTCCTCTGCTCTCTCTGAAGCAGGGGGTGTGTGACCAGCAATGTATTTGGTTGGGTACCTTGGTTGAGCTGGGTAGGCTCTAAGAATGTCGTGGTCACTTGGGAGTTTAGAAGTTGGGTTTTTTTATTTGGTTTGGTTTAAACTTCTCACTGGATTTCATTTGTTCTTGTTTTTCTAAGAACATGAAGCTGATCACTTTCTGCTGAAGTTGTCAGGAAGCGAGACATGGCTAAATGGACAACTCCAGCAGCACTGACAGCCAGGCTCTTGCCCTGCACAAGCAGCTGGCAGGTGCCTGCAGGAGATAGTGCTGGCCATCTCCAGCTTGAAAAGTATGAGCGTGCCTTCCCCCTGCCTCCAAATGGGAACTTGGGCTGGCCTGAGTGAGGTACGTGGGAAGACAGGAGGGGAATTATGGAGGAGCTCCTGGTCAGTGTGTTGTTGGAGCAGAACTACGAAGCAGCTGGGTATGGGTCACCTCTCCACAGCCAGGCCTCAGAGGCATCTCCATTACCCTAAGCAGGCTGAGGCCATGTTTAATTTTTCTCAGCCCTTTATTTCACTTTCTATTAACATTTTGCATATTAAAATTTGTGTAGGCAGCCAGAAGAGAGCAGCATCTACACAATCCTCAACACAGTGGAGAGGATTAGGAATCTGTGGCTCAGTTCTTTGGGACCTGAACTGGGGAGATATGACGCTGGTACTGTCCTTCTTTTACACTTCATTTCAAAAGTACTTCTAATTTTTTTTTCTCTAGATCCTCACTAAAACATGATCTATGTCCAATACTGATTGGTGGTGTCTGCTGATAGTTAAAAAAATTAAATAAAACCAGGGCTACCTAGTTTTTTCTGATGAGCTGTTCACGTTTGCTTTTAAACTTTCTTCCTTCTTCACAACCTGAAGGTATTAGCACATGTACCCAGGTACAGTGATGCCAAAATGAGAAGTTCTTTTCAAAATAACGACTAGTGATTTTGGATTTTTCTGGCATTTCAGCAGCCCTTGCATGAAATTCCTCCAATATTTTCATTCACAGTAGGAATGCTCTGGAAATCAAACCTACTAAATTTGCCTCTGTTTATTCCTCCCGAAGTGAAATTATCCATGTCCTTTTGTCCCTTGTGAGATTCTGGAGGAAACTGCACACTGACATTGACACATCTTTGGTGCATTCCACACAAGCCAGTGAAATTACACCAGAAATATGAATTTAGCCCACACAGCGTGTGCACTGTGCTGTCTACAGGGTGTACACACACACACATGCCCCAGCAAACACTCCCATTTACATTTCAGAATAAGCCATTCAAGACATTGCTGTGTGATTCACTTCATGACTGCACGCTGGATACATTCCTCAAAAACAAATTCTTTGCAAAAATATTTGACGTGGGTTTAGTTGTTACTGTGGTTTTTGAAATCTCAATAATTGTCATGATTACTGTGTGCAATAGAAATTAGCAGGAAGCCTGGGTTTTGGCTTTGAAGCTTCTAAGAGTACATTTTTTTAAGTTTTCTTTTTAAGGTGCTTCTTCATGTCCCAGCTAAACTTTCCCCAGATTACGTATTAGCTATGATAGGTGTTCTAAAGTTAGATTTTAATCAGCCTCAGTACACAGTAATGTTAAACACTGAAAGAGCTACTAATTAATCGCCTTTCTGTATGTAACAGAGAGATAAATATCCATCCCAGAGGAATTGTAATTTCATGGTTTCTAATGATGGTTAGATTACATTATCTGGATCACTTAGGCTGTGGGTGTCATAAAAAATGCTCAAAGCCATTTATATTCAGTTTATTTTTTTTTTTAACTTTGTAAGCCTGAGAAAATAATGCGGTGTTAGCAAGTCTGTTTCATATTTTAGTTAAATATACCTTTGTTGCACTGACTGAATGGATTCAGATGACAGTGACAAACTCTGTTCTTTTCTATTTAACATGCACCCTCTGCAATCAAATTAACAACATACAAATCTTCATTGGGCTTCTGCAGTAGACTGCTGAGTCCCTCAGTGTTGTTGAGCTTTGGGGAAAGGTTTTCTTTTTGGATGTCCCTTTGCTATGAGTTTTTTTCTGCTAATTCTTGTATGTTCTGTAAAGTCTCAGTTGTCTGTCTTGAACCAAGAATTAACTGGACTTTTGGGTTGTTTCAAGGCTGTGGCTCAAATAAAATAATGGAATCTGTGACATCATTGTGAACCTCTCATTTTCCCTTCCCCACTTCTGATTGGAGTCCATAGTGCCTGCACATCTGCATCCAAAATACACTTAAATTTGGTAGCTACAAGAATATTAAAAAGAAAAAACAACAAACCCTATGCTCTATGTGTATATTGTAATAGCTAATAGTTGCGTATTTTGAAGTTACACTCATTCATATTTAAAAGGCAGAGGCTTCTTTGAACTGCTGTGTTGGAGGGGGATGTTAATTGTTTCTGAATGAGGATGATACTCCCTTTCCATATCAATTAGGAGTACTGCTCCAAATTATCAATAATGCTCATTTTCAGTCTCAATCTTTTGCAGTTTCACAGAGGGTGAGGGCACTTGCCAAAAGTTGTCCAGGCTCCAGGGCTGCTGCCCCTTCCCACATCTGCCGGGAGCCAGAGGCAGGAGGGAACCCCGGAGGAGCAAGGTGAAATAAAGAAATACAATGTATTGCCAAGAGGGAGTTTGTCATCAGTGAGCTAAAATTGCTTCTGAAGTTTTGCTGACAACTGTTTTACGTGTCTGACTTGGTGACGAAGGAACTATACTATCTTCTTAATAGAGAACTCCAGAACTTCAGAAGGGTTCCTCCTTGTTTGAATGCACAGCACAATGAATTTGTACCCACAGAGCATTCACCACTTACATTTCAAAACCTACAGCACACTAAACGTGAAACTTTTGTTCAAATTTCAAGGATTTTGATAGCCCAAGTGAATAGACACTGCCTATTGATTTTTCCCTTACAATGACTCTTGGATAACCTATTTTCTCATTTATTTTTAACGACAGCTCATGAGATTTTACAGCAATTCTGCCCAACCTCCTAATATCAAAATCCCTCCTTGACCCTGAAAATTGTAATTCTGCTATAGATCACAGCTGCTGAATATTACCTTTTACTAAGCTGGTTAAATAAAATATGTCCAAATCACTAGATCCCACAGGCCATGACTGCAATTCTAATTATACAAGGTCTGTATTTCTCCCCTACTGTACAGAAAAGCACAGCTCACTCTGAGTCCACAACAAAGTGTGGGAATCCAGAATATTGGTTCTAGTTTTGAATTAAAAAAAAAAAAAGTAAAAAAAAAAGTTACACTGCTCTTCAATGGTTTTCCTGTAAAACTTTTACAAGGGAACCAAGCCCTTTTGATGTGTTCCATACAATAAAATGCTGTGTAAGTCTGGAGGACAGGAGCATGTGGCGAGAACTTTCTTGTGCCTGGGGGATGGGTGTGTTTGATGTGTACCCATTTCAAAATTAAAAAAAAAATAAAAAAATGAAAAAAAAGAAAAAAACCCTCTCGCAGTACTCTTAGGCTGCATATCCTGCACAATGGCTCAGGAAACAAATGTAAGGAAACTAATTCTGGCCGTTAAACATATCCTTTCCCCTCCCACTGCTTATTCAAAGAGTGATCACATGCTCCCTGCTGCAAGTTTCACCATTATGGAATTTAGATATGGAAGAAACCTGTTAGATTAGCAGTTCCACCTACTGATGTGAGATTGTTCCCTGGAGAACCTTATTCATTAGTGGATCACAGCCTAACCTTGTAGGCACACTGTGCCAAGACCATCTTGGTTTTGTTCTGCTTTTTCCCCCTGTCCTTTCCCTCCAGTACTAAGATGGTGGTTTGGTGAGGAGCACGATGCAGAGGATGGGGTTCTTGGGTTTTGTGGCCAGACTGGTGGTTTGGATGCTTGACTGTATGTGCTCTTATGTGGATGAGTAATTTGTGTACTTTTTTTAATTAGTCCCAAGTACAGAGGACTAGATGGGGATGGAGGGTGGTCTCATTCAGTGTAATTCACTGTAAGATCTTCTGGGGCCCAGTGGTCTCCTGCAGCAAATTACCTTCATGGCTTGCCTTGATTCTGCAATGTCCTCAGATCTAGTCTGCCTTTTGCTTTCTGCCTTCATTCTTTCATGAGCAGATGGAGCCAAACTTTTAATTGCTTGTCTGCCAGGGGAAGCAGCTTGGAATTTTTCTACTTTACCAGGACAGAAAGTTTTTATTTTGGTTATTGTCTGGTCTGATCCCACAAAATCCTGAGCTTCCCAGGGCAGCTGTGGGTGCTTGGCATGCCTGACAGTTGTGCCTGCTACTGGGGGCACTCTCAGCTGGGTTTTCTACTCCTTTTTGTTTTTTTCCTTGGAGCTCCACCTGCACCTTCAGTCCTTCTGCTCAATTTTCTTAGTGATTCAGCTTATCCATAGTCCCTGGAAGGGCCTGAGCACCAGCCTGCTCTTTGGGTTTAGTCATTTGTGATTTTATTAGTCTGACTCCCACCTGCTATTGAAACACCTTCAGTCTGTCACTTGAGGGACAGATATTTGTTTCCATCATGTGGGAACTGCCAGTTCTCCCCTTTTCTGGCCCCTGTGGGTACAAGCCCTGCACCCTGCTGCAGCTGCACCTTTCCTCCATGGGCCACCCACAATTTGACTACCCCTTGCAGCCTTCTGCAAGGTCCCCAGAGGTGAAACAAGGTCCAGAGAGGTCTGTCTGCCAGCAGACATCTGCTGACCCCAACATGGACCAACATGAGTCCTGCAGAGACCTGACTGGTTACACGGAGCCATCATCACGCAGGAGACCCTGCATCCTTTGGAGATGCACTCCCTCTTCATCTGAGGACCTGGTCCTCAGAGCTTCCCATCAGTTGATTGAGACTGGGAAAAGTGTAGGTAAGGGAGAGGGGCAAAGGCAAATGCTTCCATCTTGCAGTTTCAAAGTTCTGGTTTCCACCCTCAGAATATAATAAATGGCTGCTGAGTTACTTGACATGGAGCTAAAGTCTGTAGGGTGAATTTTCAGAGCAACGCACAGGAAATTATATGCACAATTACTGTTGTTAACAGAGCCTGGGCATGTAACTCCCTGCACAGCAGGCTGGAAATCTTCTCCATGCATGTTTAATGGGGTTTGGGTTGCTACATTCCTAGGGCTGTGTCCCTTTTCTAATGCCTAGTGTCCTGGATGAAACAAAGGAAGTACTGAATGTAAAAGAGATTTTATTTTGCTATTAAAATTATATGCTCTTGATCTGCAGTCTCCCTCTAATGCCAAAGAACTTCTTGCCTCACTCAGTGATCCCTTAACCTTTCTACTCTGTGAGAGAAAAAAAAAAAAAAAGAGAGAAAAAAAAAAATCACAGCTTTATTTATTTTTTTTTCTTCTAAATCTATTCCAGGTAACTTGCTCATCGGTGTTCATACAAATGACTATATACATGTTCATACAGGCAGCACAGTTATTCTAGTGATAGATGTTGTTGAATAAGTGTAGGTTATAACACAGAAAATATTTGTCTAAATCTTAATGTGTACATGCTGCTAAGTAAACAACATATTTGCACATCCTCATAGGAAAATTAATTGTTTGTGCCATTTCACTAATCAGGCATATATTTAAAATGTCTCCCTGCTCAGGAGGTTATTAATGTGGTATTTAAACTTCGGGACATGGTACGGTAGGAAGGGCCTGTATGTTTGGGATTCTCTTTTGCTTTCGTGCTGCTTATTTAGTTTTATGTGCCATAATTGTTTTCCTTTCCCCTGAAGAAGGTTATCATCTCCAGCACCTAGATCAATTCAAAGAGACTTTAATTATCTTCAATAAAAATTAAATTACTCCTCTGAACTAACAGTTTTGCAGCTAAAAGGAGCTTGTATCTACAGCTGTGCTGTCTTATTGATTGAATTTTTCTTCTACCCATGTTATGTTTGACTCTCTTGCTTTCTGCAAGGTCTGGAGGCAGAAAGGAAGGTGCTGTAAACTGAGACTAGAAACACCGAAGTAAAAAAAAGACACATCAAATATAGATATATATATATAAAGCTACATCAAATGCATATACAAGTTTCTAAAAGGTTTCAATCATTCTAAAATTGCATATGATTGCTCTTCAGTTCCCCAAAACACTTTCATCTAAAAGCAGAAAAAAGTGTAGGTTTCTCAAGTTTTAAAAGCATTGTTGGGGCATGCCTAATAGATTTGTCTAACTCTCTGTGTCTTGATATATGCAGCATGGTTGACTGTGTTCTCCTTAGCATAGATCTTGAAGCTGTAAATACATTTTTGAAGTAAATAGTCACTTGATAATTGCTTAATGAAGTATCACACACCAGCAGTTCTGAATACAAAAAAAGAAGTTCAAAACTACCGTGTGGAGTCTCTTTTTACTGGAAATGGGCTTTACTTGTAAATTTGTTATATTTGGAAGGAAGTAATCCCACGGAAAATGATACCAGTACTAATAGGGAACATACTATCTTTCATGTGGGTATTTTTTTCATGTTTAAGGTTTCTTTGTTATTATCTCAGTAGCAAGACTCTCCACACAGTCTTAGGCAGAAAATCAAAATATGCCTTAAAGCAATAATCTTTTAATAAGTATCAAATGTCTTTCAATGAGATAAAAGAATTCTGTAGCATGCTTATACATACACACACACACCACACACACACTTACTTCACCATTAATCTTATTTTATACCTTTTCAACAATATTTCAGGGAATTTTTTTTATTTTTTTTTTTAACAAAGACTAAACTCTCCTCACAAATTTGAGATTATTTAATTTCTAAATGCTACTAAAAATTTTGTTTAAATTGGTCTCTCCACTTGTTGAGGCTCCTTGATGAGAGGACTCTGGGAGATGGGAGCATCTCCTATGGTCTCAGATGTTTCTGTCAGCCACAACAGGGGTGTTGCTCCAAACTTCATTAAGGTGTCAGCTTGGACAATTGACTCTTCTTGCATTGGTTTTCAGGAATGGGGAATGGAGTGTATTCACACAGACAGACTTCAGGTAAGTAAAGGTGAGATACTTTGGATGAGAAGGTTCAAGGAGCCTGCCTTACTCTGCTAATAGACACAAAGGGACACTGAGCCCAGGTTTGTCCCACGTGACTTTAGGTTCCTACCCAGGGAAACATGCCACAAGTTGCCTACATGCCACAGGTTAGGTTGTCAAAGTTGTTCTCTTTCCTAATGCTCCTTATGACAAATACTTCTAATTGCTTCTCACTTGCATACTTTTCCGTGCCTCCTGGCTAAGACATCCGTCTGTAGCCTTCATGGTTTGTCCTTTCAAATCCTGGCCTCAGTTGTGTCTAGCTGTGTTTTCTGTTCCTTACAAACTCAAGCATCCCCTCACAGTCTCCCCATCCCTCTGCACCTGCGCAGCAACACATGGGCACCTGCCAGATGCTTTGGAGACCAAGCTCTCCACGCCTGCCCTGACAGCTGAGCAGCACATTATCCCCTGTTTGCTACAGCTGGTACATAAAGATACACACCTTCCCTCTCTCTGAACAACCCACAGCACCCCTGCCACATTGCATCTGACAACAGAAATGCTGTCACCAGCTTCCTGGAGGAAAATGCAGTGAAAGGAAAAAGAAAACAAAACCAAGTGGGGTTTGTCTCTTTTAGGGAGATTGGGTCCAAATTTCATACCTCTTGAGCCAGGTCTCCCCTAGCATGTATGGTGGTGCTAATTTGAGTTGCGAACTCATTATTACATTTTTAAGAAATCTACATATTAGTGTTGCAAGTAGAAGACTTTGAAAGCCTTCTAAGTATCTTTCTCATTAATTTACTTAATTCTCTGATCTTGCCTTCTTTTACGTTGCTTCTTTTTAAAAGCAAGACAAAAGTGAGCTGGAAAGCTTTTATTACTTAAAAAAGAGGGGGGGTGTTTGTTGTTTTTTTTTTTAACTGCATGTGATACAACATAATTAAGAAAATATAAATATAGGTGAAAATAGTACACAAACAGATGGAGTTGGTGTGCCGGGGAGCTTCCTCTACAGGCTTTGAAGGGAAGCAGTGGACATAGTAAACCTTTCCTTTCTGCATGCTTATTGTCTTTCTCCAATATTTTTAAAAGCTGTAGAACAGCAAAACAAAAGGGTTTTGTACTGCAGAAGGTGGAACCAAATTCTTTATCTGATGGAAGCTTTCAAATTCTCACGTTATTTTTTGTTCTCAGGTGTTTCATGAAAATTTTCAAAAGTCATCTGAGATTCCTGCAGTTCAGGGTGCTCAGCTCGGGATGTGTAAAGAGATTTTTTCAGAAAGTAAGTTGCTCAGCCATTTCTGGAAATCAGGTTCCTTCCACCATGCTCGGCACCCAAGAAAACCCCAGCAGAGACACCCAAAACCATTCTTTACTTTTGAAGATTTTATTCAGCTAACTGGGACAGGGCAGGCCTGAATTTTGGATGAAAGAAAACTTAGATGAGCAGAGGAGAAGCTATTCCCTGAGGACTATATCCTCAGTGATGCTATGAGCCAGCAACCCCCCTAGCTTTCAGCATCTCTCATGATCAGACTGGATGTCTTTTGCCTGAGGCTGAAAATCTCTTCCTCTCTAAAACCAAAGAGAAGTTGGCTGAGAGTTGTGATTAGAAATAAAGTCCATTTGTGGTGAGGTGGGGGGAAGGGGAGATGATGGACCCAGAATCATAAGATTTTATGTCCTCAGCTTATTTTCAAACAAACACAGAGGACTGCCCTGCTAGTTCATTCCTCAAGGACAGAAATGAAGAGAGAGCACAGGGAACAGCAAAGAGAGAACAAACAAGCCAATTATAGGTAAGTAGTCTACATTCCTTGTAAGTGACATAATTGAAATATAGCAGGTTGAAGGATAAACTCAGGGAGTTACGCCATCTAAAAGGCCACCTGGAAGAGAGATCAAGATTGCTAGGGTGAAGTGCTGTCAGGAAAACAAACCTGAAATAATGTATTGGCAAAACAGAGTGGGAAGATCTCCAAGTGCCTGCTCAGAGCATCAGCATCCAGCTCCTGTCACTAGCGGAGTAAGGGGACAGCAGCGCAGCGGTGCTGGCAAGGGTGTCAGACACTCATCCATGGTCAACTCTCACTGGCGTGTCTGGAGGAACTGCTGGGAGAAAGTGTTCCAAATTTGGAGGCCTAGAGAAGGGGTAAGTTGTGTTTGGCTGGGCTCTAATTGCGTCCATGCATTACTACACAATTAATTGCTGCCATGGTCTGCTCGAGAGGAGGGAGCGTGCCAGCTCCATTCCTGGGCAGCCCTGCAGGCTGGAGGAGCTCATGGCTCTCACTCCAGGGGGTGACCTGCTCAAAGGGTGACCTGCTTGGATGACTCCGCAGCTCTGCTGACAGCTCCACTGGCAATACCAGTCTTCCCAGGATGGTGTGTTTTCCTCCTGTGCTGTGGGTCTGTTAGCAGGCTTTAAAAGTTTGAGAAATCACATAGAAAACGTAGGAAAGGGAGAACACATCGATTTCCACTGATTTTTCATGTATCTTAGGGAAGAGATTGCTAGAGGAAAGTGCAAGCAGAATTTTCCATAGCATTTTGTATGGCTGCTTTCAATGCATACCTCAAAAGGAGGCAGTGTCTCGTGGAAAACACATAATTCTGTCAAGCTACAGAGGGGAAAAGAAGAATAATTTTGCTCTTGCTTTACAGATCACTATAGTTCTGATGTCAAGAACAGCATAGTAAAGTAGCACAAGTTCCTGAAAGAAAAGTAGTGTTTAACCCTCAGATTGGGATGTGCTCTTCATTTCTGACATGTCCCTCACTAAATGCTTGCCTGTAGGGGAGAGATGGAACTGAGGAGAACAGATGCATAACTCTCAGTGTCTGGGATGGCCAGCGTTGGCCTCAGCTTCATCAGCTGGTATCATGGAGATTTGGGGTACAAAGACTGGGAGCAGTAGAAGGAGGCAGAAGAGAATCTCCCTGTGGACCCCAGTATTGAGGAATAAGTCAGCCCTTTGCAAACGTGCCCTGTCTAACCTTGAATGGGGCACAGCCACGAGCATCACAGGGTGCTGGTGCACTACAGAGCACCGCTGGCCAGCCTGCAGGGAGGGAATGCAACAGCAGAACCATCAGGGATTTTTTTCCTGGACTTTCCTGAGGTCTCAGGTGTGAGCAGGCTCCTGGATTCCTGCAGGAGATTCATTTTATTTCTGGCCATCCTCCCAGTCTCCCAGAGAGCAGCTGCAGCACACAACAGTTTTTCCAAAGCATGCAAGTGGTAGATAGGCTGTGGTCAGCCCAGAGGAGCACACAGCCTCTGCTGGAGCACATCTAGGTAAAAACTGAGTAAGCCTGGTTTGCCTGTGTTTCATCTGAAAACCCCACCAAGGGCAGGAAGAGCTCAATGTCCCTGTGCCTTGGAGCTCCTCTGTCCTGGGCACCTAGCAGCTGGTGCCACTTTGTGCTGCAGGCAAGTGGTCTGTGATGACTGTGTGTGGCCTGACACTGGTTGTTCATTGCTGCCTCTGTCTAGCAGAGCCTGCTTTGGGCTCATGGGCAGTGAGGATGTACAGAGGGACAACAAGCAGATGAGTGGGGGGCATGTCTGATTCCAGGAGAATGTTTTGCACCTTGGTAGTTTTTGGAAGTATTTTATTTTTTACAAATACACACATTTGCATAAACATAATGACAGGCTGAAAAGAACTGTGTGTACGTCACCTCGGTGTATGTGACTGGACACACAAAAACACAAGGTTCCCTGGATGCATCAGGTGGTAACAGCTGGCACACAGTATCCCTGTGTAGACCTAAAAATAGTCACAGGTCAGGGATTTGAAAGAAAAGAACCTTTTTTCCCAGTTAGGCCTTTTTGTCAAGAAGCAGAAGAAAATATTTTCTTTATTCTAGTGGTTAAGTGACTTCATGCAAAAAGTCAACACAGTGAAGCATCTTCCTCATTGTTACAGCCTGAGGCACTGAGAAGATCCAGCTCAGCCCTTTGGGAAGCTGCAGGTGGCAGTGGGTTTTTAGCAGGGATTTATGTCTCCTGGAAGGAGTAAGCTGAGTCCTGCTAGTTGAGCAACTCAGCAAGTTATTACCCACAACCTGCCCAAGAACTGAAGTGTCTTGCTATGGATTGGCAAAGTGAACACAGGTTTGAACTGATGAGCAAAAGTGTATCTGGCCTATTTTAACCTTTTTTTTCCTTTTGGGACCCTTTTGTTAGCTATTTTTCCTGCTGCGTTTTCTCCCAGTCCCATAAACGAGCCAGGCACAAGTTTAGATATGATGAATTCCTTCATCTTGTAATATCTAAGTCCCTTCCACATATGATGAATAGCCAGGGCTGGCCGGCTGTTCTGCCTCGTCGCCCCTTTTGGAGCACAACCATCACCAGAGATTTGAGGTGGGGTGGAGTCTGGTTTGTCAGGGAAGCGATTGCCTTAGGTTTTACTTTATGGAAAAGAAAGGAGGAGAATAAGAAGGAACTGGATGTTATCACCCCACCTCCCCCACCCCACCCACTGCTGGTGGGCTTTGTACCTCCTTACAAACCACATATGTGACTCAGTCCCAGCAAACCCCAGAAGCTGGAATCCTTGGATTGGTGTGATCCTTCTCCTTTTGTACCCTCTCCAGAAGACACACACACATCCCAGACAGTGATTGTGTGTCCAGAAGGGCTGAGCTGGGCATCCCTCCAGAGGCAAGGCCAAGTTAGGCTTTAGGGACGGAAGGCAATAAAGACTAAATAGTGTTTACCTTATGTTTCTCATTCACAGCCTGCCTTAAATCATTTGTAACAGGGGTGGGAGGGGAAGGGGGAGGATATTGGGATTGTGTGTAGCCTGAATGCCAAGAAGTGCTTTCGCCTTCCCTGGAGATGAGCTCTGTGGAGCCCTGCAGGGTGTGATCAGTTATTTGGTAATGTGAATGCAAGGAGCAGAAGCACAAGCAACCAGCACAGCAAAAGCATTAGATCAGGGGATTTGGACTTCACTGTGGTCCCACACCCAAGTCAGGTACAAAAATATATGAGCATATGTTTGCAGATGTGCACATGTGTGTGCTCATGAAGGCTATTTTGGTTGAAAAAAGGAGAAGAATTGCCATTTCTCTCAAATGATCTGCTCTTCAGGGAAGCAGCAGTGTGCTGCAAGCACTGGGACCACAGGACCAGACTCTGTGGGAGCCTGCGTGAAGTCTCTTACATAGACTCTCCTTTATTGGGGTGGTGAAATGAAGGCAGGTGGCCCACTCCCAAGTAGGGCATGGAAGTACTCCTCTTGTATACAGAATTGTTCAAAAATAACCCACAGGCTAAAAGCCAAACTATATTACTTTGCACAGCTGGATTTGCCCACATTTCCTTGACTCTGGTTCTGAGACAGCTTTTGCATTTGGGTACACAAGTGGTCGTGAGAATGATATGCAGAACAAACAGGTTCCACCTTCTCTACTGCACTTTTAAGACAATTTATTTAAAGGCTAATGCATAAACCCAAGCAACAGATGTAAAAGTTAACATAAAAGCAAAGTGAAATCACCTTCAGGAACTTGCCAGTTTGACCATTTAGGAGTCTGAATGGGTATCGGTTTGAGGCAAATATTCTAAAGTTTGCATTACCCTTTGAAAAGTGCTAATGTAGTTCTTGTCACTTTAAATTAACTTTAGATAAGAGGGACTGACAGAAACATGAAGATGTGTGAACTATATTTGACTGATATTCTGTCAAATATTGCATGGGGTTATGATCCACAACTTTTCCCATCTGCTGCTCAAACCTGAATCCTTGAATGCACAATGGATTAATTACCATATTTTGTTCTGATTTCACTTAGTAGTATAAAAGACTGTGAATGTTAAATGTACCCTTACTTGCCTTCTTTTTCCAAGGGTAAGGTATATGAGGAGAGAAGGGGAGAACTCTTTAGCAATTTTTCACACCCGCTTATAATGATTTGCTAAGTGCACCTCTTCTCAAATAATTAGATTCCCAGAAGTTAACCAGAGTAATACAGCGCTCAGAATTTCATTCACTCCTTCCCTTGGAGGCTTTTCTCCCCCTCAGTAATAAAAGCAATGAGCGCTGATGTAGCATGTTCTGTCTGCTGCACGTTACAAGCAGCAGTATAATTATGTGAGGCTTTGCCATTTGGAATCATTGCAGAAGGATACAGAGTGGAGCAGTGGAGGTCAACACTTGTGTCTGATGTTACATTTCCTAGAAGACCTGATATTGATTCCCTGGTACCACCTGCCCATCCCAGAAACTCAGACTGATGCTCAGCAAACTTACCTGCCCCTTTCTGCAGCTGGACACCCAGAAAGCTGGATGTCTTAAATTAAAGGCCCCTTTGAAAATAGAGGCAGTGTTAGCTTGCCAAAAATCCCCTAGCGTTTCAGGGACAAAACTCAGAAGCCTTTCAAAAAACCTCTTTTTTCATCTCCCCTCCTTTTCTCCTAGTACTATTTGGATGAGCTGAGTTATCTTGACTTCCAGCTGAAGGAAATAATGTCCACTTTAGTTGACATACTGGAGAGGTAAAGCCTGTTCCTTCACTTTGCAGTGCCCATAACCCATGTATCTTGAATATTTTTTTCTTTAAGAGGACACTGCACATTGCAGTGACATCCTGGGTTTCATTCTGGCACCACACTGCTTCACGGATAGGAAACACCTGTGTCTGCTACAAAGGTGGTGGCTTGTTCTTCATGTCTAGTTGCCTTTAATTGTGACGGGTCAAGAGAATGAAGAAAATACTATGTGAGCCCAAGGAGGGGGAAAAAAGGGAACTGGAGATACTCTTGAAATATATCAACAAGTTCTCACTCTTGGCTGGAAGTTAGTCCTCAGACTGAGCGCATTCCTATCCTCTTGCAATAGCAAGTAGGTAAATGGCTACCAGTATTAGCAAGCACATAGCTGGTAGCTACAGGACAGCTAAAGGGATCAATAACCTTTCAAAGTGTGCTGAGAAGCACTCAACTGGTGATGTCATCCAACACCAGCAAATATTCAGGTGGGATTTTTGAAAATACTCATCTTTAAACTCACTCTGCTTCTGTTAAATCCATCCCACTGAAAGCTGATGCCTTAAACTCTTACGGGGAGGTCAGAGGAGAAGCCTCCTGTTTTAGTGCCGCTTTTTGTCTTCCCTTCATCTAACTAGCATCTGGCCCAGTTTAATAATCTTTGTTCTGAGTGGTGTAAGGTCATTAGCAAAACCTTAATGGGGACAAGGGTTGAAGCAATGGACCTCTATTTAGGGAATCTATTCCAAAAGGAAAAGGTATGATGTTTCTTTAGACCATCTTGCAAGTGACATAAAGATTAATGAGGGATAGACAAATGCCCTTGCTCCAAAGTCAGCAAAAAATAGAAGGCTCTGTTTAAACTTTTCAAAATGAATTACAGTCAGGTGCTGACTATCAAGGAAAGAAATGAAATCTGAGTTGAAGAGTCTAGAATAATTCTCTGGGTCTTTCCCCAAACCTGTCACTCTCTTCTATGGATATGAATATTAAAGGGTAACAGAAGCTGCAAATGCACACGTCCTGAACTTGTGAGGCAAGTTGGGGGCTCAAAAAAAAGGATTACTTAGGAGCTGCAAAGGTAGTTGGGTATTTAGAAAATGCCAGAATTTCAACCTGAGTCATGCATGCAAAAAGGGAAAAATATTTGGAATTTTTAAACCTTTTTTAGAAGGTCCAGATTTTCCTCTCAGAGCTTGTAGAAGAAAAGGTAGAAGAAAGATCTCCTCTGCTGCTAACATCTTAATGCTTATGATGAAGGGTAATTACTGGAAGTTACAGACAGATTTTAATTTAGCAAGGCAACTCAGCTTATTTGAATTGATTAGGCAAGATTAATTAATATTATATTCACATGTTGGCTTGCAAAACTACAGATTCTGTATGTGTGGGTGCTACAAATGTGTTTACCATATAGAAAGAGGTCAGAACAGTTTTAGAAATGTTTAGTGGGGCAAATGAGAGACAGGTAAATAATGCAGGAAAGCAAAGTAATGATCCACTGTTGCTGCTAATTTTCAAAGCAAACCATTGGAGCCCTGTCAACCAGCTCCCTGCTGTGTTCCAGAATATGTTCTGCAAGCTTGGCTCTTTTTTTAACCTTAGTTTTAAGTAATTTTTTTTCATATTTATAAATGTACAAATCCCTGGTGTTACTCAGGATATACACAGCCAGCAAGTTTCAGGTAATTAAGTCTTTTCTTTAAGGTGGAGTTAACATGGATACCTCTATTTGCCAAGAGATGCAGTCAAGCCCAGTGCTGGTTGGAAAATGCACTTCTAGCTATCCTTATGTTGTAAAATACTTTGCTAGCGTCGTATTTTCAAATGAACAATTGTTTTCTAAAAAAAAAAAAAAAAAAGCCAGCGTTGTTGAATTCCATTTTCAAAGTGCAAGTTATGATGGGAAACAAAAGAGTATTCTCCCTGCAGTAAACTTTTAGGCAGCAACCAGTGACCCAGCCTGCCCAGGACCACGCATGCAAGTTTATTCATAGAGAGCTAAACTAGCGAATGCTCCCACAAATTACTTTGGAGAGAATATCTGAATATTTCTTGCCTTCCCTTCCCCGCTTGCCTGACAAAAGCAGTGGGCATCCTGACAAAAGAGAAACCACAGAATGTGCAGCATGTCAACAAGATCCTGGGGTCTGATTCCCACTAGCTGTGTTGAGCTCAAAGTCGGGTACTTACTGCCCAGAGGACTAGACAATAGGTTCATTCCTTCTCCTGAAAATGCACAAAAGGAGACATTTCCTCTGCATGTTGCCCTGGCCCACTGCAGCATGCAAAGCCTTTAGAGTGAAATAGTTGTGATTCATCTGCATTGATTCTCACTCTGGATCACTGTGCACTGCTTACACTGCATGCTCTTTTAAACTTGAAAGTCATGTGAACACTCATGAAACTGATTGAGTACAGGTGGTTTTTGCATTGGAAATGTGAAAACACAGTTGAACCTGTGCTGGACTGCTCTCTCTTAATACCCTGTATCCAAGTTATCTTTGTTGACCCTTTCTGCATAACTTCTCTGGGATAGTCTTCTCCCAGCTAATTTGCTTGTTGAAGCTCTGATTGCAACACCCCTTTCTCTGGTCTAATGCTCTGTCTCCTGTCATTCTGAACAGTTGTCATTTTTCATCACATGGGTCACCATCGATGTTCTTTTTGCCTTCCCTCACTACCTCTCCTTATCTATTATAGCAAGTAGCAGCAGCTTGCCTCTGCCCTCAGCACCCTTCAAGGTTTCTTTCCTCTCCACCCATTTCCTGTTGTTAATTTTCCCAAAAGCAGCTCTTGTTCCACTTGGTCCAAGATTTTCATGTCCATAGCTGTACTTCCATATCAGATACCCACAGTTCTCTTTGCATGCTTCAAAGCTGCTGAGTTGTTCTCCTTCAAAAACCTCCCTTAGAGCTCTCCTTTGACAGGATGACCATAGAAGATTCAACTGCACTGAGGCCATGGTCCATCCCATTGACAGTCTAACTCTTTCCCTGCATTTCCATGTTGTTCTGTAGCTATCTCTTGACTCTGAACTGTAAATTCTTCTCTTTATTGTTATTGTTTGTGCAGAGCCTTTCACCGTGGGCTCCTTAGTCCGTGATTCCTAGAGTTATGTCAGTGCACTCAAGTAATAGGAAACATGAATGCTGCAACCAAGCCAAAGCTCTTGGAAATCTTTGTGAGTCAGGGTGTTCAGAATCTGAACCTAGCTCCAGCCACAGATTTTGCAATTGGCCTGCAACTCCGCAAAAACTTTGTGTAAAACTCATATTGGAACATCCTTGGAATTAAGGGGTGGTGTTGGAATCTGCATCCAAATTTCACAGCTGTAGGTCACCTCTCAAACATGGATATTTGGAAGACAGTGAGGGCTGTGCTGTAAGCAGCTACATCGGCACTGAGATACTGCTGCTGTTTTTTGCTGTCTGTGTTTTTGAAATGCTTGCTACAAGGACAGCTGTGAGGCAGATGCCTTCTGAGTTCAGATGTGGAATGTTACAGGGTCACTCTGCTTACCTTATCATAAAAGAGCATGCGTTTTTGTGTTCTTCATGTACTGGAAAACAAATCCATGACAAATACTGTATTGTGTGCAAGGGCTGGGGGTGGGGGAGAAGAAGGGAAGGGTATCTCGTCCTTAGGGGCTGCTGGTGCTAGGCACTACAAAAGAAAGCCCTGTTTGTCAGTCACACTTAGAGATCCAGGCCCCAGTGTGAGGCACCTGCAGCAGCTTAAGGATGGCTCTGTGGATGAGTAGTCATGTACCAGGGGCTAGCTAGGATTTCTTGCCTGCCACACAGAGCCAGGAGGAGTGAAGGAGCGACTATTGTGGCAGGGGAATCCAGGGGGTGCACAGCCTGATGACATGGGGTGAGGAATTCTCAGATGCATTTAAGGGATTTCTGTAAGAGGCAGAATACAGTGTGGTCCTAGACTTTGGTCTCTATTGCTATGCACACACAAAAAAAGGACACATCTTGAACTGGTGTTGGGAGATAGTTGCATTACAAGTGTTGATGCTGGTGCTGCCAGCTGAGCAAAGTTTGAAGATCTGAATCTGGAAACTGGATCTTGGGTGCAGAGGGAGCAGAAGAGGCTCAGAGATTTGATGAAGACCATTGGAGAGAAGCTGAGGCTTGGGGTGCATCATGGGGGACAGAATGATAATAAGCAAGTAGGTTTGAAGTCTCGTAAGACATGGCAGGGCAAGGAAGAGGATTCCTGAACAAGGAAATCTGGGCTGGAAGGTGGGAGCTCATGTGGGGCTGAGCTCTGCTGGGGAGCTGGGCTGCCAGGGCTGCTGTGGCTGCTTAACAGGGGTGTGTGAGTGATGGCAAGGATGGCACAGGTGGCATGGGGAGGAAAGGCTGGTAGTAGGGCCAAGGTTAGGTCAGGGAGAGGGTGGGAGAGCTGGAAAAGGAGGCTTTCTGAAAAAGCCAGAAAGGAGAGCTGCAGAGAATTTTTCTCCACCTGGCTCTTTTCTACACCATGAATAAACTTTCAAGCCTTTTACACACTTCCCTGTGTCTTTCTTCCCAATGTCGCTGCATCTTGGAAGCTTGGGTTGAAATATTTGAGAGAGGATAAGAGAGAGAGGATGGAAGAAGTCTTACAGCATTGGAATCCCACCAACTTGTCTGGGCAGCTGTTACTACTGATTATGTATGCTCTATTCAGGCATGCTACATTTCCTGTGTTAGCTGCATGGAGCCTGAAGTTGCAGACAAAGGTTTTGGGTTCTGTTCTTTCAACTTACTGGCCTGTGCAGTTTGTTACAGGATCAGCTACAGAATCCAAGACACACGATAGATGAGGAACAGCTAAAATGGAGACTCATACCTGCTTGCTTGTCTGCCTAATATATCTGTCTACCCTTTGTACTTATGTAGCTACCTTCATGGTTGGGTCTCAGCACCTGCATAAGTTGAACACTGAACATACTTGGCACAGACATGAGTATGGAAACATTGTCCACTGCCACATTTGTGCACATGGTTGCCAAGACAAACACAGAGTCATATCCTGCTGCTATTCAATGCACAGAACCCCTATTAGGAGTCAATGAGAGTTCTGCATAAAAATTCAATGGAAAGATTTGTCCCCTTTCAAAAAGAGCAGTCTGTGGTATCAGTTGTGCTACCTTTGTTGTGCACAGAAGATAAACCCCACTTTTTTCCTGTCTTTTCCTTTTTGCTAACATGCCCTTTGGAATGTGCTTTTGCACCCCACTGTATCTAACTAGCATCATGAGATGGTTTTCAATAAAGGTGCAGTAAAACCATCCAGAGTAAGGGTCTCTGGTGGCTTTTTAAACACCCTTATGAATATTATTGCTGATTATTCACGTTAACTTTTTGCATGGTGTATTTTAAACTGTATTTGAAAAATTCAGAAACAAAGTAAAGGTGTTATTAAACATGTGAGGATACCATCATTGTACCTACAGGTAAAAATCATTGTCTGAAATCACCTCAGAGGGATGTTGACTGAAAGAAACTGCTAGTTTGGCTGGTGGTTTAGAGGATGTTCTATTGCTGAGCTCCTAAATAAATCGCCTTTTGCCCTGCACTGCCTCCAGCAAGCCCTTAGCCTTCCCCACTCTGTCTTGCCCACACTGTTTCTCTATTTTTCCTCATAATCTCAGCCCTGATTCTCTTTTTCCCATTCTTCTGAATGTTGAAGTCATGACCTTTGTGGTTTATAGGCCACAGGAGACTGAGCTAAATGTGTTAGCACAGAGTCAAAACAAGTAATAGCTGGCCAATTAAATTAATAATCCATATTGTTACAATGTTTAACCACGGCTGTTTCCTCAGTGGTCTGTTTAAATCACAGCCAAGTCCTGACCTATTAAAATGAATAACTGGAATTATGAGAAACTCCATTTAATAAACACAGCAAGGAACGCAACACAATCAGGATGAAATATTTATTACCACTTTAAGCAGCAGCTAGTTGAGATTTAAGATTGGATTAATGAAGGAGTTTTAATTTCTGGCAAAGGTAGAAAGCTTAAACCTGGAACATTTCCTCAATTTCCTGGTATGGCTTTGCAATGGGCAGGATTCGAGATGGGAGCATACAATTCGATTCATGCTTTCCCCTCGCAGAGCTCTCTCCAGACACGTTCGATGCCGGAGGAGATCAAAGCAAGCAGGCTCCAGACAAGTGGCTCAAGTGGCTTGAAAAAACTCAGGGGAATAAGGGCTGGAGCACTAGACATGAGCCTTTGGATTTTAAAATGAGCACTCCTGCCAACCACCATCCTATGGAGAGCAATGTTAATGGAAGGCTGGTACATTCCCAGTGACAACGGCTCGTGTGCATGCATTTTTTTGCAGTGTCTTACGGCTAGAGGAGGGGGAGAGAAAAATCTTTTCTCTCTGAAATTTGTCAGACAAAATCTCAGGCTGGAGCAAACCCTGATTGTTTCAAATGGCCTAAGTATTGTTTTTCTTAAGTGCAGAACTACCAAGGTTTCACTGGTTTTATTCATATTGCATGTTCATCTTCAGAGTTTCTCCACTCAACACAAAAGCAACTGTTCTTCTTCAACAGAAATTAAAAGGTTGGCAGGGCTGAAAAAGTCCACCATGCCCGAGCTGAATCGGGGATATTATTTTCTTTTTGTTTTCTACTCCTTCCGATGTAGTAACACAGAGAAGGTTAATAACATGCAAATCCTGGCACAATGGAGCTGTTTGGAGGTACCATGTCGAGGGACCAGGTAATAATTGCTCCAGGCTACACAGACACCTGGAGCATCATCTCTGCAACGATGGATCCTTCCCATCATTTCCACCATAATGGTTCCACACTATAAATTGTCATGATCCATCAGAAAGGCTCTGATGCATTAAACCACTTCCCTAATTTGAGTAAATACAGGCTGCTGCCATTGCCTCCAAGGATCTCATTTTCAGCATGTGCTGTGATGATACCGAGAATCATACACATTTTCTCCTCCCCTCCCTCTTTTGATTATAATTAATATCCCCAGCCTGAGAGCTGCAGAGGCAGAAGGCTTTTGCACAGCTACAGACAGCAGGACCACAGAGGAAGCAAGCTCTTCCATGTTCTTCCTATAACACATTTGACCCCAAAGCTGGCAGGACCCGTGACTTGGGGTAGCACAGTTTCAACATCCATTTGGCCCTGTGGATAAGATGGGCCAGCAAAATGCTTCACCTCTTCTGCTGGCAGCCTCAGCTATGACCCTGATTATATCAGAGGCTCCTTCACTTGCACAGGGTGGTAGACAAGTGCCCACACATCGAACCGCTCAGCTGAGGGATTTCTGTTGGCTGTTGTTTCCCAATTCAAACCAGTAGAAGATTTCTGTGGTGCAGCACCAGACTTCAGAGCCTGAGGAAAGGCTGAACGCTGTGCTTGCTCGGCGTCTGCAGTCCACAGCAGCCAAGAGGAAAAGAGAGCAGATGATTCCCTGGGGGTCACCAGACAGCCAGTAGCAAAGACAGGATGGAACCCCACATTTCTGAGTGCTTTCTCTTGGTCTCGGGTTTCTCTTGGGAAGTATGTTCACATGAATGCATTAACTTGGGGCATTCCCAGTGCTTTAAATCTGTAGTGGATCTTAATTTTTTCAGCGGGCTTCCAGTGTTGTAAATATCTTCATTTATCTGCTTTGTTAATGGAAATAATTTTGTTTCCCTGTGTGGTTTTTTTTGTTTATGGATATCTCCTAAACTGTAAGAAATGCAAGAAATTTTTGTGGGCCTAAGCCAATGAGCTCCCTCCTTCATGAGAAAATTACACCTCAGGTGCTTCCCTACTGTCCTTAAGTAAACATCCTTGTGGATGCAAGTGCTGCTGTGCTCACGCACAGGATACACAGCACGCAGAGCGTGCAGCAATGGTGCATCTCCAGAAACATGTAGCAAGTTATTTATGTCCTGAACTCTGTGCAGAAACCACCGTGAATGGCTGTGGCAGGGCTTGACTATGTCTTTGGTGTCTCTGGCTCATGCCTGCTGCAACTAGTGACAGCCCTGCCACAAGAAATGAACTTTGTCTCGGGAAGTTGCTACAGTGCATCTGGGCTAGTTGCCTGTCAGAGAGAAAGGAACTCTGAGAAGCTTTTAGCCAGGGACTGGAACAGGCAATTCCTGCTGTCCTGGTAGCCCACACACTCAGCTTGCAGGAATCCCATGAAAATCTGCCAGCCATTACGCCTTCCAAGGTCAGGAAGTAAAATTGCAGTTGTGTTATCTTGCTGCACTTTTATTGTTTTTTTCTGTGGTTTTGTTACTAAGCTTTAGACTCCATTTCACATTGTTGTCTCCTGCTGTTCTTTCTACAGTTTCCTTCAAGACTCTCTCCGAAAATAAGATGGACACAGCCATCTGAGAGGTTAAAATGGAGCATTTCTTTGGCATCACATTACCTTATCTCATTTTCCCAGGTTCCCCTCCTCTTGTAGAAAGTTCAGGTCCTCAGAAAACCCTTTATGTTGCTTACATACCCATAACATACATTTTAAACTGGGCTTATGTACCTGCTCAGCTGCATCTCAGCCTTCCCCAGGCTCCATCATCTCTCCCTGTGCTCCTGCTCCTGCATGTCTCAGCTGACTGCTCCCTCCTCAGTTTCAAACCAAATGAGACATGGCAAACCAAGCAGTTTAAATGTTACCACCTTGTTTGGTGGCCTTGCTCCAGCTGTCATGGGTGCCTGGAGGTTCCCACTAGGACTTTAGGTACTGTGTTTGTCCTGTACCCCACAGCTGTACCCAATTGGTACTTAGGTGTTCCTTGTGACCCCTCACTGATATGATTAACATTGCATGCAGATGAAGGGACTTGGACTGGACACAGCAGCCTGGGACTTCCCCCGTCTCAGAGTCTCTTCCACAGTCCTGATCTGTCCTAGCATACTTGTAAATTGCAGAGCTCTAGGGAATGGGCAGATTATATATATAAGGCAAATTGCCTGGAAGCCAGAAATTGATGGTTTTATTTAGACTTTTACCAGAATTACCATGAGAAATGAAAATCTACTGGGTTGCCTTGCAGGGAAATAAATGTGTGAATTTTCCTTGATGAAGACCCCTGTCTGAGCTAGGGTAGTTTTCCTCAGTTTCTCTCTGCCTCTCACACAGACTGTCTTCCATGACAGCATCATGAGCACCTGTGCAGAAGCTGCTGGTGCCCTGAACACAGTATTTTAGAGATCCCATCTCAGTAAGGTTGAGGGACAAGATGCTTAAAATACCTGTGGTGGCTGGAATGTGGTTTCTGAATTCTGGCCAGCCCAGGGGAGCTGAGAGAAGGAGATCCTGCAGAATTGCTCTGGAGCCAGGAGGGGAGCCCAGAACTCTCAGCATGGCCACAGTGGAACTGTACAAGTTAACCCTGGAAAGTGAAGTTTAATGAAGACAACGACTGGGTTTCTGTGGTGATCAGTGGACACCAGCAGCAATGCAGAGGCAGGTCTCATGATTGAATGTTGAATCATTTTTCTAAGGTCATAGAAGAAGCACCTGAGCTTGGCCTCAGTGTTGGTCTCCAAACCAGTTCAGTGTTAAACAGCATCCCCACCAAAGATGTCACATGGCAGCCTGAATTTATTCTGTGCCTATTTCTCCCTATCATCCTTCAGTGATTTTGCCTTCCCTTTAGTATGGAATTTCTAGGAAAGCAAAGTTTGCCTGATGCAAGTTGGACGTGAAGTGTTTCAGAGCCCTCGTTAGCACCTTGTTGTTCTGGTTTGATAGTTGCAAATGAGCTCAATGGAAACATAAAAGACAGGTCAGAGAGAAAAAAAAAAAAGTAATGAAAAAAATTAATCAGACCGACATAATTTAAATACAAATATTGTTACTTAATTCCACTGTTCTCTTTTGGAGTGTGACAAAATAGATGTTGATATTTTTAAAGGAAGTAATGTGACATCCCATTTAGTTTCCTCTGAAAGAAGACAATCTGGCTTACCAAATATAGCCTGACAAAGAAAAATAGAAATTTCCTGATCAAAGATCCAAGAGTGCAATGCTCCACCTTAAATCCCTCCTACCTATTAGGGTCCCCTTTAGACAAGACAGAGAAATAAATTTCTCACACATCAGTGATGCCTCCATAATCAATTTCAAATAGCCCCTTGCATAGGGATGCAAATCTTAGCTTTCTCTTAATAAAGCATTTTAGGAGATGGATGTACTGATCTGATATTATTAAACGAAAAGTGGTCTCTTTTTAATCTAGAGATGCAGGGGCGTTAGTAACAGAGTGAATCAAAGGCCTGGTCTCTTTCTCTTCCTAATTATCAATAGTGTTTTATAATCTTATTAATATTGATACACAGTATACTGAAGATCTGTTAACGTATAATGTATGTGGAGGATAATTAACGAGATCCGAGTCAGATCAATCGCCTATTTGACAGCAAACGGTGTGTGGCTTATAAATTATACATATGCTAGGTATGGCTAGAAATGTTTAAAGTTTCAGTCCAATCCTTCCAGTACAGCACTGGGAAAACTGATGAACTTAAAGGCACAGTCCCTTGCCTGTTAGGTTTATACTGTACACTCAGAGGAATAACTCTTATTTAAAAATCAAAGAGTTCCATTAACTGCCAAGATCTCAAAGCAGCACAGAAAACACACCTTCTCCTTGTGAAGTGCAGCTAAACAAAAGGCAAAATCTTGTAAGAAAAAGAGTGATTAATAAAAGTGAGGTATTTTCCTTTTGATTTCTGAGAGCAGATAGCATGCAGGATGTTCCAAATGACAGAAATTATCCCACATCTTCACACTGGCCTTTAACAAGGTTAGACTTGCTAGTGAAGTAAATACAATTAATAATCCCAATTAATATTGCATGTTTTGGTAGGTTTGAGAGCATGAAAGCTTTCCACAGATTACTCTTCACTCCCTAAAGCAGACGTGGCGTGATGAGACGAAGGGATGGAAATGTGGAAATAAAACTTTCCTTTTTTGTTGTTGCAGAGCTCCTGATAAGCATGGGGCTGAGATGAAAGGAGATGTCAGGTTTAACAAAAATAACATATTATTATTATTAATAATTTACCTCAGGGGTACGACCCAGTGCAATAATGACTGCTCGAGGCTGTGAAACTTCACCAATGTTATGAAAATGGCTCAGACTTACTCAGCTTTTCCACAGTAGACCTTGGGGCAAGTTCAGCCATGGTGTGAGGAGACATGATCCCCAAGGTGGAGAGACTGCATCAGTCCCATGTGTTTCACGTAAGAAGGCTTGAATCAGATTAACTAGCTAGAAATCCAGCTTCCTTTGGAATCAAACTTCAACTGATGTCAGTGGGAGTTTTGCTTGAGGGAAAATATAGGTTGTGCCACACCAGATCATGCCTGAGATAGGATATACTTCTTCCAGTGCCCTCTCTGGCAGGAACCAGCACCCAGAGCTGTGGAGACAGACAAACTGAAGCTGCTCTCGGCCATGGTGTGGATAAACTCCCTCCATAGCACATCCCAGACTACACCCATCATTAGACAGCACAGAGAGGACAGAGCTGGTGGCTGCAGCTGTCTTGGTTGCTCTTAACAACACGTATCTCACAAACCTGCCTCACAAGAAACTTTTCAAAGGGTATCTTTGGGTCAGAACCCAGGAAGATCTTGTTTCACCTTACTTCTAAAAGCAAATGATTTATCCACAAAGACAGACAGGTTGTTTAGGGTCTTTTTTCCTTTCCTTTTTTATTTTTTTTTTCTCATGAACCACTATGCAAGCTGTACACTTGTATAAATACCCCTCTGTTTTTGAAGTAAGCCAAGTGCTGTTAGTGACACCCATGACAACATGACAGGCACCAAACTTGTCCCTAAACACAGCCTTTTTTGAAGCCAAAAATTCAAATCCACCCAACTAACCCCTGGAAACCCAATCATCCTCAACAGCATTACCCAAAAACCAGTTTGCACAAGCTGACAGTTCATCTGTAATTAAGCCTTTAACACATGACTATGTGTGAGCTTGTGCTTGTTGCAACAGAAGCCCTGATGGGCAGCCGTGAGTCCCAAGCCAGCGGCAAGGCTTGGATGCAGCAGAATTGCCTGATGGAGACTCTTAGAATTAACAAAGCTTTTCCTGAGTCATCCTTTGTACAGCCCTTGTAGGGCCATCCTAATCAAAGTAGCTAGCCTGTCTGTGGTGTGGCGAGTAAAAGATTCACCTTGTTAAGGTAAGTGGGGGAAAATTGTTCTGTGCTTTGCAAGGTGAAGTGTTAAAGACAGGATCCATCACAGGGAAGGACAGGAAAGGCTTGCTAGATTACAAAGGCCATTACTTAATGGCCTTGCCATCCCTTGAGCCAAGGTATAAAGTAACTTATTTAAATATAATATTATGCCCTTTCCCCTGAGAGGTTCACAGGGCTACACTAGCATCACTGAGTGAATGCTCACAGCCTCCAGATGAAGCAGCCACAGCACATGGGAGCTCATGTCGGAATGCTCAAAATGGCTGTAACTTCAGAAAAATGGATGCCAAGCTGAAAGGAGCAACAGTTTTGATACAAGTGAATTCCACACAATCTCTCAAGATGAGTCAGTAGCTAAATCAGGTAAAATTGCTGTGGTCTCCTGACTCTTCAGTGCTGTGTTTGAACCATTAGACTCATGCTTCCTTTTGTCCATTAGTGGCTTCATTTCTGTCTCATAGCATTAATTCAGGTTATGCTGCTTGCAGTGCTCCATATAAATGAGTTTAAGACCACACAGGTTCACAGGAATCAGTGCGGTCAGGAAATGCTGTTCTCTCTCACTCACACCTTCCTATAAAGGATTCACTGGAAGATTTTTAATTTTGTCCTGTTCCCTTGATCAAGTTACTGGGGTGGTCACAGCCCGGATAGAAGAGTCTGGGCTTACCTGTCCCCTCAGACCCATCATGGTCTCCAGGTTGCCTTCATTCCCATTTTATACTTTCCTTTTCCTTTCCATTTTCTTGACACATTTTAGCCTTGGTTAACTATATTGAAATAACGTGTCAAAAATATTCTTAACTGTAGGTCAAAAACTGCTTCTCCAGTTAAGCGCTCTAATCATGCATCTTTGCTGAATCTTTCTCAATGGAAAGTAGAGATCAGAAGTTTCTTCATTCCTTTTTTCCCCCAGACAGGGATATCCATGAGTGCTGTGACCATATTGCATTGTCCTCCACGATTTCCAAGTTTAAAAAATATATATAAAATAATGAGCTAATTTTTCAAATCCAGACCCTTGAAGGAGAGACCAAAATATCCTATTTGTATATTCAGTGGCTAATGCCAGTCCAGGAACAGGTCTTTAAACACCACTCTATATCACAAAACACAGTGAATTAATGTTAAAGATAGCAGGAAAGCTGAGGTACAAATCAACTACAGGAAGGAACAAATTAACAGTAGGAAGGAAGCAGCAAGTTCAGATAGCGGGGAGCTGTGCCGGTTTGCAATGCCTGGAATGAAGGCATCCCCCTCCTTCCCAAAGCAAGCTCCAGCATGCCCATGGGTTAGGCTGGTCTCATACCGAAAGGCTGTGAGATATTTATGGCTCAGCTAGCATCAGCCTGAGGCCATGCAAACAGAGCTGTTGGATCAAAATTTGGAGAACTAATTTCACAACACTAGTTTCTTCATGCAAAATAGAGGATGCATATGCATTTTATAGTGCTACAGGGTCAGCCCTGGAGCAGGGAGGCCTAGGTGCCACAACTCAGCAAGGACAGCTGAGTGGAGACCATCCTGCCCACCAACCAGTCCCACCAGGCTGGGAAACCAGCCCCGTGACCAAGACTTGGTAGGTCAAAACTGGAGGTGATGAGGGCAGACTATGCTTCTCACCCCCAAGGGTGAGATTTGGAAAAGATGCCAGCAGCCAGTCTCTGCCTGGGCTGGGAGCTGCTTGGGAATCCTAGCACCATCCCAAACTTGAAGCCATCAGCTGTCCAGGAGGAGGTTTTAGGCCCAAAGAGAGCTGAGCAGTGCTTTTTCTTCTCTGTCCCACTCCTTCCACTCTCTTGAACTCTTCTTTTGTCTGCTCTAAATTGCAGTTTAATGGTCCCTTCCAAGTCAGCCAGTGTCAATGAGCAAGGAAAAGGAGGACGTGGATTGTATGGAGGCAGAGAGGGGAGGCAAGGGCCATGGGGACATGGCACCAGCTCTGAGAGGTGGGTGCTGGAGGACAGGCCTTAACATGTTGTGTTCAACAGCTTCCTCACAAAAGCTGCCTTTTCACCTACAGGCTCTCCTCCCACCATGTGGCCCCCGAAAATGCAAGGGCAAATAGAGAGGAGAAAGTGTGGAGCCTGGGGCAGCTGGGTATGAGGGGAGGATTTCTCCTGACCTGTGAAACATCGCTACCTCTATAGATACTCTTTCCTCAGCTAAACCGCACCATCATGTCTCTGATTCTCATGGCCTGTCAAGGTTTTGTCAGAGGACGTCAAAGTGCTGATGTGACAGTCTGTGTCCTACCTCTAGGCACCCCAATTTATATTCCAGTGTCTTTCCCAGTGGTTTGTGATAATATGCCAGATTTTACACCCAAGTGGCTGAGGCTCTGGCATAGTTCCCTTCTGCCAACTATCATGAGTGGAGCTGGGAACTGTGAAGCTTTCATCAGCCAGTGTTACACCAGTGGGAGTGGGGTCCACCAGACCGCCGAGGCTGCCAGACCTGCTTTCATGTCATCAGTTTGTTTAGGTCATACTGGTGCAACTCCCCGGAGGATGTAAATCCTTAGGGATTTTTATTTAAATCTTTTGAGGTTGAGACGTCTTTCCCCTCCCTAAAGAAGCTCTGTTTTACAATGAGTTAAGTTTAATGAGTAGTCCATAAAGCGGAGTTAAGCACCTTGGCAAAATCCAAGGGTAAAACACACAGGTAGTAAATGGTTTGCAGATTGCATAATTTCCTGGAGTCCTTGGACAGAGTGTCTTTACATCATCTGAGGTTCAAGAATGTTGCTTATAATTTTTTTCAAAAGTCAGAATATGTTTTTAAGGAACTCTAACCAGCCTGAAGCACTGACTTCTGAACAGAGAATTACAAGCTTTTCAGAAAAGATGTGTGTGTCCTGGCTGCAGTCTGGAGGTTGACCCGTCATCTCATGGTATTTCATGCCCCGTGCTCTGCTTTGACTTAAGAGGGAATTGCAAGCACTGGCCTCCTTTGTACAGAGACTCTGTGATCAGTCTGGCCTGCTCTAGCAAATACTAGCAGAGTGTATTAAAGATCCATCCTTTCCCCCAGCTAGTGCAGTTAACTAAGAAGCCTTACTTACTGAGTAAAGCTGGAATTTTACAAAAAGCTCATTTCCCAAGTAGGCAGTAAAGGAAGAGAGCAGAAATTTTAAAGGCCTCAGCACCCTGGGTGCTCACTGAAAACTAAGTCCTTTTGAGAATCTGACTGTTAAGGTGTCACCATGGGAGTTAGCAGAAGCACTGAGCACTTGAGAAAAACAGACCTGAGTTTCATTGCCTGCAGGTATACTTACCTAGAGTTTCTTTCTTAGGATAAGACTTCAAGAGAAAGTGGCTCTAACATAGTGGCTTGCTGCTCTCTCCTTTCTTCCCCCTCCCTTCTCACTCCTCAGTCAGGCAGTTCCTCTCCCTCAACCACTGGAAAACTATTCATGATTTTTGTCAGTTGATTTTTCTGCCCTGTGGTGGCCTGTTTCAAAGCAGTACTGAGCAAGGGACATGGTGCACAGGCGGAGAGGTGGTGTCAGGAAAACCCTTAAAGGTTGGCCCATCCATCCACTGAAAGTTCATGCTCCCCCCACACTATGTGATCCCACCAAGGCACTGTGAACCAGCATCACTGCTGAGATACATGGCCATGGGCCATAGTAGCTCTGGTAGCAGCTGGACTGCCCTGAAAAGATGACATAGATCATGGGTGCTTCAATCTTTTGAAAAGCTGGCAGTAGTAGAGAAAGAAGGAAAGTGTCAAGTCAAGTTGGCCTAATTCCACTTTAAAATCATATTGTAGCCACAATACAAAACAGACACTATTTTGTTTCCCTTCTTCAGGTAGCTGTAGACCTGGGGGCAGATCAATTGTTTTCTGTCGTTAAATTCACACAGAACTAAAAGAATTATTTTTCCATTTGCTTTCTAGGTGCTTTATTTTAGTGAAACATGCAAATACCCTACAGTGGCTTCAGGCTAACTAAACAAAAGCAATTCTTCTCTTACTAACAAGCCCAGCAAATTAGAAGTTGAGAGTCCTCTTCTTCTATCTGTTTACCACTCTCTTAATCCTCCTCCTCATCTTTTCAAATCCTTGAGGGAAACAGATGAGCTTTAAGAATGGCCTAGAGGTCACTGTAGTTGTATGTTTGTACATACACATTCACTGGAACCTTTGCACTTTACTAATCCAGGCAGGTCATGATGAGCCTACAAACCCCAACCACCTCGCCCTTCAGCAAAGATTTACTAGTGTGTGCAGAGTGAAGACACCATTGTTAAGACTACACTGACCTCCTGAAAGGTATTATAGAATATTCATTCATCTCCTGTGAAGTATGCCTGTGAAGGCATATCAATGAATGACATTTCATGTCATAATATATACATTCATTTGCTTCACAAAATGCAGGACTCACTGTAACCAGCTGACTAATTGAAAAATGCAATGCAGTATTGGAAAATAAAATACTGAGTAAAAAAATTAGGTATTACATACACAGGTACTGAGTTACTACACACAATGCATCAAAATGCTATCTGGGTAGTAATTGCAAAGCCACAGATAAATAACTTTATCACACACCTTTGCCTTCTGGTGCTTTGCTGTTCACCAAGGGTTCAATATGATCCCTAAAGAATTTGCCAGCGTTGGGAGTTTTGTACTTTTGAAAAGTAAGAGAGGAAATTATGTCTGTCATGGAAATCAGTGAGAAAATGCACTTAAATGTAAGGGGCACAGAATGCGAGTCCTTGAAAGCCCTCAAGTGCCACAGCTAAAAACTGAGATTTTTTTAATCAAACCTGCCATAGGATTAAGAACCATAACTGTCTAAATTTCAAGGGGAAAAAAACGTGCACACACACTGTGATATCTGTGTAATGAATTTGTGAGACCTACAGTACAACATTGCTTGAATTTTTTTCCATTCCTATTACAGCTTTGACCAACTTATTTTGACTTGCCAACTAAAGTCCTGAAAGCACTTACACTTGTATCTATTTTTTTACTTCTGTGACTAAGCCTTTAGAAGTCTTGGGATCTAGTTGCTATTGTAAAGCAGAACACGTGCATAGGATGAAGGTCCGATCATTCATGCTACTACTGATGAAAGCGTTAGAACACTGGAAGAAGAAGATACCAAGATCTTTGTGAGAATGGTCAGACACTAGTACAAAAGAGCTTTTGGCATCCTTATCCTTGGAAAAAGCCAAACCCCTGAGCAACCTGCGGTAGCTGGCCTTGGTGGGGGGGTTGGAGTGGACCATCTCCATTCAGTGATGGTGTGATCTGCATGTGCTTTAGAACCAGAATGAGATCAACATTTTGTGTGCTAAAAATTGCTGCATCATTACACGTAGCAAAATAATATTATGAGAATGGTGTAACATCCGTTGTAATGTTTCTCTCCTTTGAAAGTCAGCTTTTGATATATGGCTGTTAGAAAGCAACTTATTTTTTAAAGTCAACCCCCTCTCTCAAATACATTTCTTGAGCTTCTTAGATCTCTCTTTTCTTAATGTGCTCAAATGCTAAGCACCATTCCAAATTCATGTCAATATATCTATTGACATCTTTCTTGCTGTTTTCTTACTCTCCTATTCTCTGTGGTATCAGCCTTGCCAACTGCTCCCGAGATCTTTGGTTATGATCTAGCAAAGCCCTTAAGCACATGCTTAGGTTTAAGAATGCAAACAGTTTTTATGAATTCAGCAGGACATTTCCTTTAACTGCTCTGCTGGGCTGGGGCCAAAGTGCTCAGTGCTCTATATACAGATCGAAATATAATAATTCACACAAAGTTAGTAAGAAAATCACTGCAGAATGTAAAATAAATTGGAACAGATTTTTCCCAGTCCTTTTACAGAATTTGGCCATGAAACTCTATCAGATTCTACCAGCTCTGAATATAGTTTTTAAATTAATGGAATTCAATTCATCAACATACGTCATGGAAAATATCTGGTTTATATACAAAGTTACTTTCACATGCACATTTTTTTTCTCTCCCTCTCTCATGCATGGATACAAACACTCATGAAACTTCAGTTTGCTTGACTCTATTTCTTATGAACTGTGTTCCTCAGCAAATGTCATAAGCAATAGCTTCTCCTGAAGTTCAGAAAATCTGCACAAATTGCCAGGTAAAAGTTCATGATACTTTAAAGCCTGTAGGAGACATTTTTGGGGAAGCTGTACAGAAGTTTACCAGCAGTCTAAAGATAAGCACAAGCAAGGCACAGATGCAAACACGAGACGAGCAGGGTCAGGCCAAAGGTCTGAGTTCTTGCTATACTAGGTGCCCAGATAAGGGCACAAGAACAGGGCAAATGTACTGAGGCATTTATATATCCCAAGTTTATTCACTTACCTTTCAGCAACTGGTGGCTCAGGCCTTCCCAAGCCAGAAGTGGTATACCAATATTTACTACTAGAAGAATATATTTTTTCTCTTTTTAATTTCATTAATTCAGCTGGTCTATTTCATTTTTTTTCAAACTGTGTAAATGTCTGGCATTCACAAAATCCTGTGGCAAGGACTTTCACAACTTAATCCAGCAAACAATTGCTGTTTGTTGTGAACACACTATTTGATTGCTGTTGTCTCTCATGCAAGAACTAGGGGCAGAACTAGATTTTATGATCTACTGTTACATCCTCCCTCTGCCAGCTCTTTCCTTAGCTGAAAAATCCTCCTCCATCTAATAATTCCCCTGTAATGTTCTTTGTAGAAAGGGAGAGCTGATGTGCTGGAGGAGGCAAGCTGTCTGTTTCAGCAAGGTGCTTCTAGGACAATTTGAACTCCCAAGCTAATGAGACCTGGGCCAAAAGGTTTTGCCAAGTTGTGATTGTTAAAACTTTTGCATTGTGGTAATGAACAGCTCCTCATTCATCTGCTAGAGTCAGCATGCAGCTAGTTGTCAGCTGAGAAATAACGTCATACACAAATTGAGAAAGCAAACCCTCCTTCCTTTTTACTGCTAAAATGAGACAGCCTTTAAGTGAACAAAAATTTCTCAAAATTGGTTGTGTGAAGCATTCTGCTTCTCCTAAGAACTAGGGCACCAGAGCTTGTGTCTCTCTTTTTTTATCATTTGATAAACAGCAGTGGAAGATTGAATGGTGGAGGGGAGGCCAGCTTTTTCCTTGTCATATTTACTTCAGACTTTCTTTGTGGGTTTTTGCATGGTTTGTGTGTTCATGTGTGCGTTTATTGTACACTACTAAGATTTATCCAATAGAATTTGTCAACAAACAGCATGACTACTAAAAACTGGATTATGCTGTTCAGATGGGTAGCTGAAAACAACAGAATAAACAAACAAACAAACAAATCCAGCTTTTTTATGTCATGATAAAATTCCTCTTAGCAATGTATTGCATATATTCAAGACTGCAAGATTACCTTCAGCTCCAGTAGCTCACACTCAAGCACGAGTCCAGATGGGTCTTCTCTTCTGACAAAGACAGTTATGTTAACCTGCTTTGCACTTCTTGTAAGTTGTGCTTATTGCTTCTTTTGTTCCCATAGCATTGGTTTGGGTCTGGAAGGCTCAAATCTTGTATTCCTGCGATAATGCTTTGAGTCCATGAGATGTGTCACTAAAACACCTAGAAATACAGAGGCTACTGCACCGTCTTTAATTGCAAGTGTGTTACCTTAGGAACCTCAGTTAATCCCGTACTAAAACGGCATGAAATCTTGGCTCCATGAATGCCAGCAGCAAAACTCACACTGGCATCAAGGAGCTCAGGAATCTACTGACTTCTTCTGCCCTGCCAAGTGTTGCAAACCCGTCTGTGCTGATGTGTGTAAAACAAGACTTGAGATAGGAATGCAAGGATTCAACCTCAAAACTCAGTGCTGCTCTATGGGAATCCATAACTCTCACATTTTGTCTCCTAACGGGCATTCTTTCTCCTTTTTTTTTTTTTTTTTTTTTTTTTTTCCCTTGGCTGCTTTTCAGTGTTTCTGGTGTGCCCAAGTTGGGTGAGCACTGGCTGCGCATCCAAACGTTCCAGGTACAGTCTGTCTGCACGGGGATGTTAATGAATGTTGGCATCAGGAGACTGGCAAGGGAAGAGCCTCATATGAAAAGCCTTTTCTTCAAAGATGATCTTCTGTGCCCTGTGGCTGGGGGACAGAGTTCAGCGCACGTCCAAAGGGCTGCAGACCTTCTCATCACTGTGCCTGAGACTTTGTGTCCTACCATCGAAAGCCTTGGCCTGAGCCCTGCACAACGGCTTGGAAGTGCCAGCTCTTCAGAAGACGGGCTCACAGGTGCACCTGGTATCTGCTCTCCGCTCTCCACCAGCCAGGAATCCCGCTGAAGGCCCTTGCCTGGATGCCAGTCTCCAGGACGCGTCTCCAACAGCCCCACCCGAGTAACAGAATCCCGTCATTTTTCATTAGTGTCACCTTCATTTCCTTAGTTAGACCATAAAGTGTTGCTCCCCTCTGCTCCAGCTCGGACTCCGCTGCCTCTCGGCAAGGGACGAGCACCCCCCCCCCGCCTCCCGCCGGCCTGAGGCGCCGCGCAACACCCGCCCGGGCCCGGCGGGCGGGCGGCTCACGTGACCCCGGCGGGCCCATCGCCGCGCTCCTGGCCCTGGCGCGCAGCACAAAATGGCGGCTCCAGCGCCTCTCCTGGCCCTGGGCGGGCTGGGCCTGCTCCTTCCGCTGCCTGGGTTCTTGCTGGAGGGCGGCATTGCCAGTCAAGATGGGTTGCCTTTGCCTGCCTCCCTGAGTAGGACTGGAGCGGCTGCTGCAAGGCTGCTGTGGGCTGTCCCCGGGACCCTGGGCTCAGATGTCTCCACCTGCTGCCAACTGGGACTTTTCTGGTAGGGAAATAATTATAAACTGAGGAGTGTGGGTTTTGTATTCGTGTATATATGTGTAATTATTATTATTGCTACTTCGCTAAACCTAGTCTAGCTGCTTGTTTTGTTTTTTTCCTAACTTTAAAGTGTCTCTCTCTTATCCCCTGTTTATCTTTGCCTGAGGGGGTGGTGGGGGAATAACAGAGTGTTTGTCACCCGGTTATTGGCTACTTCTGTGACACTTGCATTAAGAAGGTGCTCTACAAATGATACATGTTGAGAGGTGAGACAGATGAATTCAAAGGTAGCAGTGAGTAGGGCACATACAGCTCCTACAAGATGCCAGGCCAGACTTGGTGCCTTTAACTATCATTAGTGCTTGGAGCTTGGACATTGGCGTCTTTAAAGTGCATAGGTGGCTTCAATCCATTTCCTAGTGGGCAAGTGTCCACAGGTCAAAATCACAGCTAGAACTGACAATAAGTGGTGCACTGGCAGCCTACCCAGTGCACCTGATGGTCGGGAACCCAAGACAGGGAAGCTCTCGTGTTTCTAGAAGCATGTTTCCAAGATCAGTTTGTGACAAACTGATGGGTAAGACAACTGTCCTGCTGCTTGGCCTGTATTGCTAAGGTGTTAGCATGGCACTGTTCCCATTCCCTAGATATAAGTTTAATCTTTGACAAGGCACGATGTTTGATAGCAGCATTGTTTACATGTTCATGTGCTTGGTTGAGCTGAGGTGTGCTGCTGTGTTAATGCCATATCACTCACTGAATGATCTTCTGAACTCTTCTACTGCTAGCCTTATACTGCTGATTGGAGAGAAAAATGGCCACATTTTTATCTTTAAGCCCTACTTTCTACGAGGTAGCTCTTTCCACAAAGATGCAGTCTATGAAATCCGTTAGTCACAAGAAATAAAGCCAATGATTGATTTGTATTCTGCAAAGCACCCTCTGGCTAAAACCAAGTTATAAGTACCAAATGGTTGAGACGGTGCTTGTGAAAGGGCAGTTATGTGAGTGGCAGTAGAAGAAAAATGTTAATAAAGGGCAGTTCACTGAACTGAGGTTAAATACTTTCATACTTCTCAACCAATCCAGAAATGTCCCTGAAATCTCATTAAAAAATGTTCTTCATAATCTGATGTTTTACCTCATTAAGGAAGGGGGATCTTTAGGATCAAGAAATATCACTTCATTGAGGAGAAATAAAGGTAACAGATATAGCTTAAGAAAATCCTTTACTCCTGTCATTTTCAGCATTTGTCTTGCTTTTTTCTTCATTTGTCCGGCTTTTATTTTTAAAGCTAGAAAGTTTTTTAAATGAGTGAACTTGAAGTTTGAAGGCTTGTGCAGGGTTATTTGTGCTCCTCAGGCAAAGTTGAGTCAGGAGGACAGCTGCTCTTCCCACTACCATGATGGGTACCAGCCCTGCTCACCCTCCCCTCTCCTGTCCTTGTACCCCTTGCAACACCTCCTGGGAACAGAGAGTCTAGTCCTCAATAAGTATCTGAGGCCTTGGGGTTTTCCAGGCTGGACTGGATGTCTCAGAGAAACAAAACCCTGCCACGTATATTCCAGTACACTCCTGCTTCCAGTTTTAAAATTAGCATAACCGAATATATTGGGAAAGGAATTAACAAAAGCCTATGGGAGTTTGAGTCACAGTTTGGGATGTCATCAGGTCTGGCCAGCTAAGGCTTTGCTTGCAGGAGTTTATATTAGGCATACAGTACAAAGCTTGGGTTTAATCCAGATCATCATGTGTCTCACCAGTGGGATTCTGGGCCTGGCACTTTTGTTTATCCTGCAATTGTGATAGTTTTTAGCTGTGCCACTTGGTATAACCTGGGCTTTGGAATGTTTGGGGATGCTAATTCACCTCTAATTTAAGCACACAGAAAGTCCCAGGGAAGTTCATTTTGTGTTATCGTTTGCCAAGGGAAGTAACTGATCAAAATAGTGTGAACTGACAAGCTGAGTCCAGCATAAGGATGAGTGTGTGTTAGGCAGAAGCCCTGCAATGGGCAGGGAGAAGTACTTGGAGATTCCCACTCAATGACCTGATACAGCAAATGGCCTGACTGCCAAGGCACTGTTGCAAAGATGGTGTCTCCCCCCTTGGGAAGGGGTGTCACGACTGAAGAGTTTTCCTCTGCATTAGGGAACAGCATAAAACTTGCTCTCAAATGATGTATGTGTAAGCCAACATTTTGTGTAAGCCTGAAATGAGGATAAAATAGCATTTTCATAAGTGCATGAGCTCTATACATATTGCAGTTGGCATGTTTGAAAGTCAGGGCACATTTAATTTTTTACTTCTTTTTTTTTACAAAATATTTAACATTTTTGTTTAGCAAATGCTAGATTTCAAACAAGCTTGTCTATGTTGACTGAGAAGTGTTTTTTCTGCTGTAGAACTGTTTAATCATGAGAAAAAGCAGATCTGAAAACCTCTTCGTTGGCTGAAATGTTCAAAGATTTAACAAATTCAGCAAGTGGGAAAATTAATCTTTGAATAGAAGAAACAATCTGACAAAATAAGCCATAAAAGTGGGTGCTAGGTGTCGTAAGGAAGTTCTTCCTGCAGCACTTGCTTAATGTATACTCAAAATGCATCCACTTTTGTTCGAAGATCCAACAAAACATATGAAATTGGGTTACACCAATTCTCTTGATCTATGAATCTTCCACTGTGTCAAAGATAATACACCAAACAAACTTACATGTAAATGGTATGATAAAATGATCTACTGTATACATTATCATCCATTAATATTGTCGGGGTTAATGCATTTCAGCTGTCATAGACTTTATATTATCCCCACCTTTCTAAAAAAATACCATAAAACCTACTAGGTTGACAGTTGTGTCGTCTACCTGCTGGAAAGTAGAAGTCCAAGGACGTTTCCTGTCACTGTTTTGCCCGCAGATGCTGGTGAAGAAGGAAGCAGTGAGGTCTGGTTGTGAGGAAAGGTGGGCTCTGCTCTGGGCATTGCTACTGTCCTCTGGGCAAGTAACTGCATTTTCTTGTGCTTGTCTCCCTCTTCCCCTCCTTGCCTCCTTCCCTGTCTCTTGTTTGTAAGTAAGTGGAGCTTGCATGTGTTTTCACAGTAACCAGTGTAACAGGCCTCAGACTTGGCAGAAGTCTCCAGGGTCCATAGCATAGTAGGTCAAAAATAGCAATTTATAATAAGATGAGAGACTCTGAGATCACTCTGACCTTGAATTCTCTGCTGTCTTTTGACAGAGAGAGGGTGAAATTGGACTGAAACAGCCCCCTCGTTTTGCGTAGAGCCACCAATGACCCAGGCTGCATTTGAACCATGGCCCCAGAGGCAGAAGGCTTTGTGTCTCATTGCCAATTCACAGCAAGAACATAACTTGAGCCCGCACAGTAATGCTAAGCAAGGGCTGAGTGTTACTAATCCTTATTCACATATCTACACCTATTAAAATCACATGTCTGAAGGTTTGCAGGACTTGTTCCTTTATTGTAAAGACTGGCCCTTTCGTAACATGTTCTGAAATCAAATAAAAAGTGGAATTATCTGCCAAAAAGGGGAAAAAGTATGCAAGAAGGATATGTGGCTTTCTTCCTCAGTCATATTGTGCTGAATGGTGTTGTTTGGCTTAAACGGAAATGTTATGTTTTTAGAGGACTGAGAAGATTTTTTTTAGACATAATGGTTTAAAAGACTCATTATTGCAGGTGCTGCACTTTATTCTCCAGTTCATTCTTATTACCAAAAAAGCCACCTTTGCAAAGGCTGCCTGGCAATGTCCCTCCCGCTGGAACTCTTGCCCTTCTCACTGGCTGCATAATGTGCAGAGGCCAGGATTATCTGACTTGCTAACCATCCTTCCTGGCCCACATGGCTCCAGGATGCAGGGGAAAATCTACTTGGATAAGATCTTTCAGATTCTGACTTTCAGTGACCCTGTGACAGAACAAGATAGAAAACTGCTGCCTTTAAAAGTGCCAGGTAGTTACTTGCAGCTGTTAACGGATTTCCTCATTCCTGCCAGAATTTATAAGCATCCATTATAGTTATTTTTTTATTTCATGTAAATTAAGGGTATTAGTCCTAAAAAACTTAGAATTCTGATGAAAGACCATTACATCCCTCCTGATGCTTGCATCCCCACAGACCAGGCATTTCAGAAGGGAGACCAGGTGGAGTGACAGAAGATGAGAGACTGCTTTAAAAGGAGATGTTCTCTGATTTTTTCAGCTAACAATGGCAGCCTGGAGTGACTGGTGGAAGTTGCTTGCCCAGTGCTTTTGTGAGCACAACCACAGTGCTTATGGGCTGTGTTATAAATGCTATTGCTCATGATATCATTTTGAGCCCTTTACTGATCCATGTGCAATCATGCAGAATAAATCTCTTCATTATCCTCTTACACATCATACTGGTTTTCCCTGGTGCTGATGGGAAGTTATCACAGGTAAATCACGCATGCCTGGAAGTTGAGCAGCCTAAAATGTAAAATGCTAAGATTTCTTCTATGGTCTCTGTACCCATCGTTCCTACTTTTTTTCCTCTCTAAAAAAATATGCCATTCTTTGAGCTATTGCCTTTCACAGAGGTGAGACTGGCCTGTAGTTCCCTGGGTCTTCCTTTTTCCCTTTTTTAAAAACAGGGGCTATGTGACCTTTTTTCCAATAAGCAGGAACCTCACCAGACTCCCATGATGTCTCAAATATATGGACAGAGGTCTTAGCAGCTGCATCTGCCAGCTCCTTCAGGACTGCAGATGGACTCCATTGAGTCCCATGGACTTGTTCTTTAGATGGTCACACACCTGTTCTCCTACAGTAGTGGGGGGTAGTTCATTCTCTCAGTCCCTGCTTTCATCTGCTGCTGCCTTTGTGACAAGGCTGGAGTGCTTGCCAGAGAAGATTGATGCAAAGAAGTCATTGAGAACCTCAGCCTTCTCAATATCCTGTGTAGCTAGGTCTCCTGTTTCCTTTTGAAGAGGGCCTACATTTTCCTTAGTTGTCCTCTTATCTCCAGTGTGCCTATAGAAACTTTTCTTATAGCTCTTTTAATCCCTGGTGAGATTTAATTCTACCTGGGATTTGACTCTCCTAACATGATCCCTAGCTGCTTGGACAACCTCTCTGTAATCCTTGCAGGGTACCTGTCCTAGCTTCCACCCTCTGTATGCTTCCTTCTTAAGTTTGAGCTTTTTTAGGAGCTTGTTCACCCACGGCAGCCTCCTGGAGTTTCTACCTGACTTTCTCTTAGTTGGGATGCATTGGTCTTGGGTCAGGAGAAGGGGATCCTTAAATATCAGCCAGCTCTCATGGGCCTCTCTTTCCTCCAGAATTTCATCCCATAACACTCTCTTGAGCAGATCCCTGAAAAGTCTGAAATCTGCCCTCCTGAAGTCAAGGGCAGTAAGCTTATGGTGAGCCCTCCATGCTGCAAAAAAAAGTACTTTGGTTTTATAGGGAAATAAAAATGTAACGTTCACTGTGAACACGTGATCTAACTCAAATAAGTAAATCTGAGTCCTGTCATCAAGAAAAAAATTCTGATACTCAAAACAAATAGGTCTAGGAAAGTCTCAAAGGTCTTCACTCGCCTCAACTGCCAACACCTGCCATTTGGCATCAGCACCCAAAGGATGTTGGGTATTAAAAAAATTTGTTGCATACACCTGTTTTCCAGCTGAATTCCAGGAGAAACACCCAAAAGTCAGTCAGAGCAGATCCAGTCAAATGCTTTGCTCCATATGAAACTCCAATGAGCTTTTGAGTGTTGGGTTGCTGTGAGTCTGAATGGGCCTCTCGGTGGCTTCTCAGTGCAGTGGTGAGCTCCCAGTTGATTTTCTGTATTTAGTAGATAGATATTTTCATTTGAAGCATAAATTATTCCACGCTGAAAACAAGCATTCCTGGATCTTATAAACTTCTTATAAAGAAGCCAGATCTTCAAGTGTGACTTTGTTCTAGAAGAACATAACATCCAGTGCATCACACACTTGTGCACAGTCACTCTCCCCTCTTTTTAGTTTATACTTAATTTGCAGGCTTTAAAAAAAAAATAAATTACATAGCATAGCACAATTGACCATCAAACTGAAAGGCAAAAAAAAAAGTAACCCAACACTTTACTCAGAGGTTGGAAATGCTGCAGACAGAGATTGTTAAGTCCTTAACATATCAATCCAGAGTTGTATAATTCACATCCAGAGCTGCTATCAAGTCATGAGGGGGGTAACTTAATATGTTCCCCAAAGTCCATTATGTTATCCACATCCAGGAAGATATCTGTGCCAGGGCTTTCTTGAATCAAAGCAATGTCCGCCGTCCTTCAACTATGAGCCTGCTGAGAATTTTTTTTTTTTTTGATTCCTGGCAAATAGATATCTGGCTCTAGTACATGCCAGATTGATGCACTTTGTGACTGATCCCTTAATAATATTCAAGTCTCCTAGCCCCTGAACACAAAAGCTCAGCAACTGCACAGATATCTACCTCCAATATTTTTTGCTGTTATAAAAAACCCCTGTTATCTCCCTTGCTCAAAATGCACTCGTTCTCTTGTGCTGCCCCCCACAATGTTTGTTTGTTTGGGTTTCATATAGGGCTAGCAACTAGTAAATCCATTTTTAGTTTTAGCAAATGTAGAAGGAGACTATAAGTGAAAAGAGAGAGAGAGATGCAGAGAGTGTGTGTGAGTTTTACATTTGGGGGCTATACTACATCTATGCAATATTTTCTAATACGTGTATTCATATTAAGATACCCTACATGACTGTCAGTGCTCCCTCAACTATACACAGCTATTACTCTTAAGTCTGTGTGTGGAGTTGTTTTCCAACTCGGATTAAAAATTCCAAGGATACAATTGTTAAAAATATTAACAATAACCTATATAAAATTAACAGCCACCTATTGAAAATAAAGCATTTTTCAGAAATCAAGAGCTAAAAGTGAACAGCCCAGTCTGTCTTGATTTCCTCTGTTTTTATTGCTATACTCTATGAGACTAAATAGATAGAACTGTTTTATAACGTGCTGCTGTATAATGCTCTTTAGTTGCAATATCATGATATATTAATACATACCTACACTTCTGTTTTCAGCAGTTCCTTTCATCTGAACAGATGAGATCTAAGCCACTTTTTTTCAGTCTTTTTTGATGTGTGGACCCCTACAAATATCTTATGAAAAGTATGGCCCCCTTCAGAATTTCCATATGCAGAGATTGTTGCAGAGCATCTGTGAAATGGCTTTCCTCAACCTATTATTGGCAACGGTAGCCAACGACTGCAGGAGTCTGTAGGTCACAGACTGAAAACATTTTCTAAGACCTTACAACTTAATTAAACTTCGAACCCCTCACCCATTAGACTAGCAATACCTCTGCTTTACAGAGGTGCTGGCAAAGGTACAGAGAGGATCATTGTCTTCCCAAGAGCACCCTCATAGACAGAAAATTTGCCTGGGACTCTGTATTTCCAGACACACTCTTAACCTTCACTCTTCCTGGGCAGCAATAGCTCTGTCAGCATGAAGAGTGGACACAGATCTTGAGAGATTTTGAGGCTTCTTGCAAGTCAAGCTACCAAGCCTTTGCAGTGTGGCTTTACCAAGAACCTTTTGGCTGTGTTTCCAGTAGTACTAAGACTTAGAAAACTGTAATCAGTTTTTTTTCCCTGTTCTTTGGATGATAGAAAAATCATTGCATTTAAGATGATGTGTTGTTGTTTTTTTTTTTTCATATGGTGCGTGTTTGTAGTATATGAAGAAAACTTACAAATTGTAGTCAAAGCTATTCCTTGACTGCTTGTTTGCATTGCTAGTGTAGGTCTTATCTTTCACAGCAGACTATATTGCCACTGGAATGAGAAAATAAAAAAAAAGCAAGCAGGACAGCCCATTAAATGAAGATCAGAAGTTGAACAAATTGGGAAGCTCCTTTTCATGGAATTTTTAAAATCTGGTTTTGCTTATTTGCTCTTAAATTGTAACCTTGTGAAATGTGTGGCTGAGATTAAATCACTGTCAAAGTTTTGGTCCCTGTGCCCTTTGATTACAATGTGTGAGAGTTCCCCCTGAGCATGCTGAGATAAGTCTGGACTATTTTTGTTAGAATAGTTAGTGCATTGGGAGCGACTTGTTCCAGCACAGATAAGGCAAGTGGTGCTTTATGATGTACTAGCTGGTCTTGCTAAAGTGTGTGTTACAACAAGCTAAGTATCACTTCCTCATCTATGCAGGCAACTGAGAGTAAACTGGGACATTCTAGTTAAGTTTTTGTAAAAAAAACCAAGCTTTTTACAATCTTCAACTTAAACTGCTACAGACTCCAAGATGAACTCCAGCACAGAGATTCCCAAACTGTGCTTAGCAGACCTCTGGCAGTCTATGGGAGGATGGTGGCTCTTGATGGTGTTTATTTCCATTTTTGAAGAATGCAGCTGATGATGGTGAGACAAAATTAAGAGGAAAAAAAAAAAAAAAGCTTAAGGCAGTCAACAATATGTGTTTTTTTTCCTAACAATTCTTCCAGTGGCTGCAACTACAACAGAGGGACAATGTGATCTCAGCTGGAAAAGGAAAAGTATTTGATATTTGTGAGTGGGAGAAGGAGTTCGTGTTCTAATCCCTATGTGATGATGGCATTAATAAAACTGAACCAGCAGCATGGTGAGCAGCAGGCCTTGGGCAGTCTGCTTGCTGGTGCTCCTGCTCTCTGACACCTGCACTGTCCTCTCCTTGTGGACCTTCCCTCCACTGAGTGCTAATTTGGACCTCTCTTACAGTCCTTAAGTTGCAGGACATATGTATTTTTTCTCTCTCAATCTCCCATTGTATTCAGCTGAAGTTGATCTATGGTTACAAATGTTACAGCACAATGAGGTGAGCCACTTTCCTCCAAGAAACCAAGATAAAAGAGGTGAGATTGTCAGCCAACAAAACTAGGGAAAGTTAAACTTCACATATCTCTCTGATGAAAAACAAGCATAATAAATATTTTAGAAAGTAAAACAAAACAAGGGTGCACTGTGTTGTTAAGAGACAGACATCCAGAAGGATTTCACAAACTTTTAGGAGTTTTGGTCAAAGTTATACTAGAATATCACATATTCTCTTGAATTAATGTTGGTGCCAGTTCCAGAGACTGTATCCCCAATGTCACAATCTTGGCATTTCCCTTAAAACCACAGTTCCTGGATGTCTGTCTCTTACTCTCTGAGCTTTCTTTATTGCAAACCGGAAATGTCTGTCCTTTACGGTCTTTATGGTCAAGATTTCAACTAGGGAATGCAAACAGGAGCATACTGTAAACTGGCTTAATAGTCCAGACAATAAATTTAGTGTATACAAAGACACTTTCTGTTGTCAGCTAGTATTTTTTTCCTTCTAGAAAGTATTTATCTTCATTAAAAGTAGAGTTCAGCTCTTAGGGATGTAAAACTTTGCATAGTCTATGCCAGTCTAGACACTGGCTGCAGTCAACAGAGTAGGCAAGGTCAGCCATCCCACAGCTGACCAGCATGAGTCACTGTCGGGGCTCTTGATTAACTATACAGGACACTCAGGTGGCCAGTTTAAAGCTGGGCGAGACAAAATATTCTCTGACCTGTTACTGTTGCAAGTGATCGTCAAAATACTGTTTTCACTGCCTTGTCCTGCAATCCTTAAAAATACAAGCAGAGCCCTCTGCCTGTTGTGTCCTGCTGATGCCAGGGAGGTGAAGCTGAAGATGCGAGGGACTGTTCAGACAACAAAATTGCTGGAAAAGGAGTGAAACCCACTGGTGATGAAAGAGCAATACAAGATGTTTCTTTTTAATAATATTATTCGGTTGAAACTGAAGGAAGATGAGTTTGAAATAGAAGTGTGTAGTTTTTATTTTGGCATTGTGGGTTTTTTCCCCCCTTTTTTTTTTATCCCTAGAGAGGGTAATGAACAACTACTGGAACAAAATTTGCCTAGGGTGGAAGAGGGTTTCTGACTTGAAATCTTTAAAACCAGGCCAGATGTCTTTTTAAATGAAATACTGTAGCTCAGCTAGAACAGACTCGAGGCAGGAACCACTTGTTGAAATTCAATGACCTCTGTAATACAGGATCTCAGAGCTGAAGATCATAATAGTCTCCTAAAAATCCTACTTTTATTTATTTGTATTAACATAGTGCTTAGATCCAAATAACATCTGCTTGCAGATACACTTGTATATTTTTTTGTGTTAAATCAAAACTAACATTGCTAATTTCTGCTAAACATTGTGCATATGCTAAGTAACAATAGTCCTTGCCAAAAGAGCTCATTGTTTACATTTTCAAATAGAAACAGCTAGTTTTGTGCACATATAAAATTTAATAGATTTTTGGTAGCAGATTCATGCATGCATGACTGAATTGGTGCAACAGGATTTCTGGGCACCCCAAGTACTTGAGGCACAGCAGAGGGGTTTCTGTGGAAGCTCCCTGCATGTCTGGAGGTGGCTATAGTTGGTCATTGATGGCAGCATTTATTTGTCCAGACAGGAACATCTTCAGTTCTGTTTTTGTGAGCTTTTAATTATCCTCCCAAAAGGGAGCAATAGGAGTTCACCACTTTTCAGGTCTGAAACCAAGAGGAAGGAAACAATTTTGTATTCCTCCAAGATGGTACACTGCTGCCTTACCAACTTTCTTGTAACTGTTCTGTACTGCAGAAGTCAGTGTTTCAGTCATAAATCATGTAGTTCTAGTGCCACAGAAAAGTATGCAAAAATCAGCTGCTTTGGCTATTTTAGTTATGCTCTTCACTCCTGCCAGAACACAAATTGCTTTGGGCCAGACGGATAAAGAGTATGAACTGGAAGGCACGTGTACATTGATAACATCATGCACAGTTGTCCCAGACCCCTCTGTACACAGACTTCTGTCTGGGCCACCAAAGGAATCTAGAGACCAGTGTTATTCTGATTTATGTAATCTGTGCTCTCTCCTGCAGCCCTATTTTGCAAAATTACTGTCTGAGCTCCCTGCCTTTGAGGGGAGGGTAAGGTAAGAAGGCTGGCAAGGAGGAGGGAGAAAGTGGTGCCCTAGGGCAAGCAGTGGAGATGCCAATTCCACCACAATGCCTTGAATGCCAGATTATGTCTTCCCACAGATGCAGATGTCCTAAGGGTGCTGTTGCCTGAAGAATTACAGTGGTTCTTGCAGCAATCATGATTTGTTGAAAAAAGGGTGAATGGAGCATGTGTGTGATAGAGTTGTGCCTCAGGTGAAATTTGAGGCAAAATACACTGATTAAGGCAGGACTCACCCTTGCCCTTTGTGCCTCCCTAATTAGAAAGAAAAGTTTCTGATGGAGTTTTACATCTACTAAATGCCTTGAAATCCAAACTTGGTGCATCCTCTGAGAGACAGGTGTTGAGCATGGGTTTATGTGTCTTTTGGTTTGAAATTGCAACCTCCTTTCTGGTCAGGGCAAGGAAGCTCTCACCTGTAAAACAGAGTTCTGTAGGATTAGGGTCCTTGAAGGAGCTGTTAGATCCAGAGGGCCAAGATGGATGAGGAGAGCAGCTCCCTGGCTTCCCTCTTGCAGAGGAGAAAGTAAGTCAAAAAAAGACTGGCTTGAAGAACCAGAGCAGAAAAGTTCCAAGACCTATTGCCTCTTTTTCCCAGTCTAGTAGAGGAAGGATATTTGGAATTACTCCTGTTACATTATTCCCCCTACACACGCCTCCCCACAGTGCTTGCAGGTCCATCTCTTCTGTGTTTCTAGGGATCCTGAATTAAGGACAGGGAGCTCAGAGGTCAGCTCTGCGGGAGCTAATTGCAATACTTCAGGCTGCAATAAGTTTCCCAGAAAGGAGCCTGTTCCCGTGTGCCTGCCAACTGCGCCTCTCCAGAGACACCATGGAGAGGCACCAGCAGCAGGCAGAGCCTCTGATGCAATAAATCTTGGGAGCACTCCTGAGACATAGGGAAAGCACTTGATGTTGCTGCTATCCTGATTGTTTTGGATAGCTCATTGTCACCTAATTGTACTGTAGGAAGGTCTAGCCATTCCCTCCTCTCTGCTTATTTATGCCCTCAGGCTATGTAAAGACTGCATGTGCCTGAAACAACAGCCAACCACAAAGTCTCCTGTGCCACTCTTTTGGTATGCACTAGCTCAAATTCCTTGTTGCGAGAAAACCCTCTGTCTGATGATAAATGGCAGCATATTTTAGAAAGAAATTTCTCTGCTCCTTCAGCAGGACTCTGCCTATCTCCTTGGCTGACTTGAAACTGCTTGCCGTAGTTGGGAAAGCCTTTGCCAAATGAGGAAAAAAAGACAAGCTTCAGGAGATGGAGGAAGAAAAGAAACGACCAAAATAACCTTTAAAACAGAATTATTCATCAGAAAATTATTCACTAGGAAACAGTAAAATATGGTAAATGTCTATTTTAAATGGCCTGGTCAAGCTATTAAAATACTTTCAAGGAGAAGTTAAGAAGGATTTTCCTGAGAACCCTTTAACTTTGTTTATACTTCAGTAGATCAACTCTTAATTAATATTATTGTAAACTGTGGCAGGAGTTTGCACACGCAGTGGCATAGTGGTGGCTCTGTGCAAAATACTGGTAACAACTGCTTCCATGAAGAAAGGAAACCATATGTTCCTGTAGTTTTCTGTAAGATGAAAATCCACATTTGATCCTTCAGTAGCTCCAGGGAGGAGTGTACTTCTTGTGGAAGTGCAGCTGCCAGCTTGGAGACCTGGCTGGGGTCTGAGCTGGGAGTTTAACTCTGGCCTTGCAGGAAACACAGTGCTCATTCACTTCCCACCCTAAGTTAAAACTTCCTGACTTAGCCCAAAATGACGTTGTCTTGGTCAGCCTCCGTTGTCACCCTTACTGACTGCATGATGATGCTGGCCATAGGCTTCTCTGAAGATCTAGGGTATTCGGACAGAAAAACATGGGGCAAGAAATAGTGGTGCACTGAGGAGCATGACACCTAGCTGGATTGACTCAGAGAAAAACAGAGGCACAAAGGAATGTGCTGACTTGCTTGTGGTCTGAGGATAACTCAGCTGGGACATGGTGGGATCACTCCTATGATTGGAGGTTTGTGATGTACAGACATAGCCTTCACATCCCTTCCAACTTGAGTGGTTCTGTGATTGTATGGTATGATCAGACAATCCTATGTTGTTAAACTTAAGAACTTCCTACCCCTGTGCCGACTACTGCCGCCCATCAGCCAGAGCCCCTACAGCTGGAATGCAACTGGCGCATGTTCATGTTCCTAGAACATTGCAAAACTAATCCCTTTTACCTCATATTGCAACAGACTACAAATGCATACGCAGCTAATTACTGTGTGTCAGTTGAAAGGGCAGTCATTTCTGGCTGAGGGCATGCTCATGGCTTAAAATTTGCTAGGTTCATTGCTTACCAACATCTGCTCTCAGCAACAGATGACCTAAGAGACCACCCTCATGGATACTGCATTAGTGCAAGCCAAATTATTGTAATTTTATTATCTGTATTGCCATACTGTCCACAAACTCTGTTTAAGGACCAGTATCCCAGAACAATCACCGGACAAAAAAAGAGGACCCTTGCTCCAGAACATTGCTCAAATAGGTGCCAAACGCAACAGGTAGAAGAGCACAGAGAACCAGCCAGGCAGTGGTCTGCAGTCTCAGCCAGTGACCTCTGAGCTCCAGCTCTTTCAATGCCATCTCCTACCTCTTAGATAGAAGCATACTACATCTGATGAGTGTTTGCTGTTTGCCTGTAAGCATATACATATAGACACCTGCACTCAAGTCCTCTCTTGTGAAATGAGAGTATTTGCAAATGTAGTGGACTGCTGTTTTGGTTGGTTTGGAAAACAGGTATAAATACAAATCTAATCATTGTTAGTTTAAGAGTGCCTATTTACAAATAAACATGGTTAAACTTGCTGGGTTTATTTATTTGTTTCTGTTTGAGGCAACAGCCAGCTATATGGATGCACATATATCTGTGTTGCACAAATAAATGAAACTAAAGGAGCCCAGTTCTCGTAGACTGGCATTAGGATAAGTATATCTTAAGAAAGTTCTTACTCAGACTTGGCTTCAGGCAATAAAACGTCATAGATGTATAACTCTGGTGAGTGAAATTTCTAGGGAGCAAATTAGGCTAAAAACATCTTCTAGAGACAGCTAGAAAGAAATCAGACACCACCTGAAAATAAGGCAAGTTATGCAGTAAATGTTTCATTTATTGGATTTCTTCCATTACTATTAGAGTTAAAAGACAAGTTGTCAATAAAAAGGGTATATTTATGGAGGGCTCTGTATTTCAGAAGCCTATTTCTTGTCATTCACTCCTATAGTGGTTGATATCACCTCCTGATAAAGTGTGAATAATCCCTGTGTGAATACATATTTCTACCTATTAACCATTTTATTATTAGACAGAATTATCTCTAACAAAAGCAAGAGGTACAGCTGTGCTTTAGGAGCTAAAAGGGAGGTGTTCTCCTTCTGAGCCATAGCCATGACTTGGAAAGCAGAGTGTAGACTGAAAGACATTAGGCTGTGTTAAGAGGCTGAAAACAAACAATGCGTTAGGTTTTTTGGTGCCTAATTTTCCAGTGTTTCTCCATTGAGCACAGCTAGAAAGCCCACACCTACTGCTCAAACACCACACTGTGACCTGGGCAGTATGTGAGAAGTCTAAAGCCACTATGAAATCTAGCAGCAGCACCACAATCTGGTTGTTTGTTGATATTTTTCCCATTTGATATCTTTCTTGAATTTTCACGTGTGCTTGTTTTAGTCAATGCAAATGGCTATTATCTTGTCTGCCCTAGAAAAATTTCCCCTCTTTGTTAACTAGAAGAGCCAGTACTGGTAAGGCATGGGGCAGATGTGTTTGCTTTGTGTTACTGGAACTTTTTCAATATTGAAATATTTTTTTGACATTCAGAGCAGATTTAATGATCCAAGATTATTTGTAAATGTACAGACTCCTCTGAGCTGTAGACTCAAATCCCAGCCTGGTCAACCGAAGTCCTTTTATCTTTCCAAAATGAATAACTTGTATTTTACACGTTGCAACCTACATTGGGACCTTTTGGAGAAGACCATGAAAACAGATGACTCACCCCAGATATGTAAACAGTAGCCAGGAGATCCAGCTGGCAGTTAGCAGACTATATTTCTCCAATATAGACTTGGCCCTCTGAGACATTAAAGATTCCAAAACATTTTTCATAAACCAATAAATTTCCTTGGCTGCCCCTGGTCAAGCTCTTCCCTCTCCAGTTCATTGCAATGTGAACTGGCAGGCCAACCTCACATGCTTTTTTGCCGCTGCTGTTAATGAAAATTTGCAGGATTCTCAGGACCAAAAATGTTGTGTAAAAGTGTAAAATGGTGACACCGCTGCTCCTAAACAAACCGCATTGCTCAGCATTTGGTACATTGTACCAAGTTGTGAGAGTTACAAAAACTTGGAGAGAGGCAATTCCACTTCTTCATCTGTGCTAGAGGTCAGCTTTGACAAGAAAGCTCAAGTAAGTCTCTTGAAGTCTGAACTTTGAGCACCTGGCTTTGTCTTGCCAGCTGTTACTTAAACTTGGGTATCCTAACAGTAAATCATGTTTCATGCAGTGGATTAGCTTGAGGGGTTTTTGAAAAATATTGTGTTTCTTTTGTTGTTAAACACAATACTTTTTTTTAATCTAACGTACCACCTGAGAATCTACTATTCAACAGGTGCTATTGACCCCTGGTGAGCTCTACCTGCCCTGAGCCTGAAACAAGAACTGTTATGTAAAGGAACATGATACAAATAAGATGCATAAGCTATCCCAAGTGACTTCTACTACCTTAATGAAACCATGTCAGTTTAGTAATCGTCAACAATTCTTGGGCTTCAAAACCAAGCTAGCTGTAAGCTTTAGTTTGAAAACAAAACCCCCAAAGTTTGTAATAGGAAGAGCCTGATGTTGCCATGAAAGCTGGAAAGCAGTTTTCCAGCCCTTTGTGGAGCTCCTCTGACTCCACTGTGGTGGCAAAACTCCAGCTGTGCAAACAAGCATGGGCAACGCCTTCCACAGCTGGGGCACAGCCCCTCAGCCTTCCAGCCTGAAGCCACCAGAGACGACTTCTGCACTAGGACCACTATGTGGCGTTGGGATGGCCAACACTGAGCTCCCTTCTAGCCACATTTACTCATGTGAGTAACACTACTTGAGTGAAGTAGTCCAGCTGTATCACCACCCTCATGAACAGTCTGTCAGTAATGTCACTCACACATGTGAGGCTCTACTGAATCTGGCCCTTCTGCAAACAGCTTTGGGCAAGGACTGGCCTGTCTTGAACACCAACTCTTGCTAGTGCTTAATAAGGAGTTAGCAACTATATTGGGATTGAAGTAGAAGTATACTTGTGTAAAAAAAAAAAAACACAAAAAAACCAAAAACCAAACAACCCAACAAACAAACCCACAGCAGATTGTAAAAAGATCTCAGAAAAACAAAACTACCCAACTGATTTTTTTCATTTGAATCAACTTATAACACATGACCCTGCAAAGTAAATAGAAGTCTGTCACATTTGTATTTCTAATCTCATATTATTCTTGGATATAAAGGCATTTTAAAAATCAGCAGGCAAACAAAAATGGAGAGTATTTGTCAAGGTGTCCCTCTGCAAGGCACTAGTTAGCAGAGACAGTAAGTGCAAAATCGGGGGCAAATGGGGAATGTGGGTGCCCACAGACAGTTATTTAGTAAAATCTCTGAAAGGAAAAAGCAAGTTAGTCAAAAGACCAGTGGAAAAAGAAACTGTTAAATTCATTTGTACATGGAGTTAACAGTGAAGTATTTAATTCTTCATGTTTTTACTTGGTGTCTTGAAATAATCCCTTTTCTGTCTCCATATTCCCAGTTAGACATTGTTCACAGACTTATTTATTTATGAAGTCTGAAGGTTAGTCCCTACCTGCTGAGACTAATTAGCCCTGTTCTTTGTGTCCTATGCAATCCTGTCTGATTAAATGTACACATTTGTTTTACTTCTTTTCATGCTTCCTCTCACTCTACTTCTGCTTTACTGATTAATATTAAAGTTGTAAGTTGCAGTGATTTTTTATTTCTATTTTGTCTGCATCTTTCCTTTAGTATGCAAATTAATATGTGAACTTTTCAATGCCTGAGAATTCATGTTACCCTTGTCGATCTCTGTATTATTATTTTTATAGAAGACAGTTTAGCTTAAGCCTCCAAACTCTCTAAATTCTGCATGACAAATTGGCTTTGTTTTGGAAACCCTATGTGCTGAATGGCCCTTGGTAGGAGCAGCAGGTTAGATTTCTGGAAGAATGTTTGGATTATTTAGTACAGCCTGTCCCTTGCTTTCTAACACCACTTCCATTAGGCAATTTACTAATTCCCATTGAAATTACTGTCTTTCCACCCCACCCCGCTCCCCTCCTTTTGTTCCTTGCCCATGTTAAAGTTTCCAATTGACTCCTCCATTGTTACAATTTGTCACTGCTGGAAGATCAATTTGTTTTCCCCTTCCCCTCACCACATTATATTCGGGTAACAGATGCCATTTCTTGCATCTGCATTATTCTGCTCCCCATTTTATTGCCGTGCAGGCAGAGCTCTGGCTAGTGACTTCACAAAAACGCTGTCTCCAAGCCTGGAGCGCAGCAGCCCCGGGCCGGGCCGGGGGGCGACTCTGCTGCCCCCCGCAGCCTCGGGGGCTCCGGGGCGCCCGGACTGACCCTCGGTTCCCCCCCCCGCGGCTGCCGGGACCGACCCGCTTTCACTTTGATTTCCCCCAGCGTGATGTTTCCTCCACTACCACAACTTTTCACTTCTGAAGTCTGGGAGTCCTTGATTCTCCGTCCTGCCATGCTAATTAACTTCTTAGCAGTCACATTCCTCTTCCTTTTTTTTTTTTTTTTTTTTTTTTTTTACATCAAGGACCAACAAATATTATGCCTCACTATAAGATAACTTGGAAACATCTGATCTGATCTTCAGCGAGTGATCTCGCACATTTTCATCCTGCGTGTTATAACCCATTATAAATGCAAGGAGCAAGTGCTGCTTAAAAAAAAAAAAAAAAAAGTTTTTACTATATTATAGTGTTTATTATGATTGGAGTTTCTTGCCTCCAACGAGTGGCAAGAAAAATGTTAACGGCTTAAAAAAAAAAAAAAAAAGGAAAAAAGAAAAGACCCCACCACCCTGCAGTCACATGTACACAAATAATAAGGGCTCACATCCTTCAGGAGAATCCGGACTGCACGGAGACGATAGGTTTATTAATGCTCAGGACGGAAAAGTTAGTGCTTTGCACAGAGCTGAGGCAGGGGCACTCGTTTGGGTGCTCTTCCCCTTACTCCCCCCCCCCCCCCCGCCCCCGTCCTGCAGCTCTGGGCTACAGTGCAGAATTTTTTTTTTAATTGAAAAAAATGCTGTACCCCCCCCCGCCCCCCCCTTCGTACCCCCTCCTGCCGGCGGCGGCCCCCCCGCGCCCCCGCAGCCCGCTCCCCTCCCCTCGCCCTCCCGCTCCCATGCCAAAAAGGATCATTGTTAGTTTCCTACTTCCCCCACCCTCCTCCCCCTCCCGCGCCCCAGACCTGTTTATTTATGCAGACGTCACCGGGGAGCCCCCGCCCCCTCCTGCATCTCATTAAGTGCCTGGTGTGTTTCTCGCTCCCTGTCAATAATCCCGGATCCCAGACTTCTCCGTTCCTCCGGATTTCGATCCCCCTTTTTCTATCTGTCAATCAGCGCCGCCTTTGAACTGAAAAGCTCTCAGTCCAACTTCAACTCACTCAAACCCGAGCGGCACAGGCTCCCAATATCCGCGGCGGCTGCCCCCCCGTTACAGCTGACTTCTTGGGCTGGTTTGTTGCATTATTTCCACCCCCCCCCCCCCTACCCCCCCCTCTCCCCCCGCCTCTATATTTTTTTTATTATTATTATTAATTTTTTCGTGAGTGCGTGCGCGGGTGTGAGTGCGTGTGCGCGCAGTGCACGCCGAGCAGCTCCTTGGAAGAAAGAAAGAGAAAATCCCGAAGAAGGAAAGGAAGAAGCCTAAAGTCACTGGTGCAAAGGAGCAAAGAAGAGACATTTCCCTCCCCTCCTCCTCCCTCTTTTCCCCTCCCCAGGAGGAAAGAGAAGGGGAAAAAAAAAAAGAAACTTTCACCTTGGACTCTTCTTTTTTTGGTGCAAACTTCCCCCCCCCCTCCCCTCTTCTTTTTTTCCTTTTTTCCCCCCAATCCCCTATTTTTTTTTTCTTTATTTTTTCTCCCCCCCTTCCCCTTTTTGCAAAATTGCTGCTGGTGGGGTGAGCCAGGAGGAAAATGCCGCAGCTGAACGGCGGTGGAGGGGACGACCTGGGCGCCAACGATGAACTGATCTCTTTCAAAGACGAAGGGGAGCAGGAGGAGAAGATCTCCGAGAACTCCTCGGCGGAGAGGGATTTAGCTGATGTCAAGTCGTCTCTCGTCAATGAATCAGAAACGAATCAAAACAGCTCCTCAGACTCGGAGGTACGGGGGAAGCCCCCCGCGGGGCCGTTTCGGGGCGGCGGGCGGGGGCCGCGCTGCCTGCCCGGCTTGCGGCCGGGGCCGGGGGCGCCGCGCCGGGTCCCGCTCCCGCCGGCGCCCAACTTTCCTCCGCGGCACCAACTTGTAACGATGCCTTCTGTTTTGTTCTGTTTGTTTCTCCTTCCACCTCCTCCCCCTACCTTTCCCTTCTTCTTCGCCTTTTATTTCTCCCCTCTTCTTTCCCTCCCCCCCCCAAAAAAAAAAAACAACAACCCACAACAAAACCAACAACCAAACAACAACAACAAACCAACCACCCCCCTCCCCAACTGCCCCACGCCGGATCCCGGCTCGCTCCCAGGCGGAGCGGCGGCCCCCGCCTCGGTCCGAAACTTTCAGAGATAAATCCCGGGAAAGTTTAGAGGAAGGTGAGTACGGCGGGCCTGGCCGGCACCGCCGCCCGCCCGCCCCGCACCGCCCGCCGCCCCTCTGCCGGCCGCCCGGCTCCTCTTTTTGGGACACTTTCTAAAAAAAGTTTTCCTTCCCTTCCCCCCCCTCTTTCCTCCTTTTTTTCCCCCCCTGTTGCCCCCTTCCTTCCCCTCTCCCGCTCGTGTCTCCCCCGCCATGTTAGCTGCGAAGAGGCAAGATGGAGGGTTGTTTAAGGGCCCACCATACCCGGGTTATCCCTTTATAATGATCCCCGACCTCAGCAGCCCGTATCTGCCCAATGGATCGCTCTCTCCGACGGCGAGGACGGTAAGTGCCTTTTTTTTTTTTTTTTTCTTTCCTCCCTTTTCTTACTCCCCTCCTTTCCTCTTTTCCCCCCACCCCTTCCCCCCAGCTCCCGCCGCCGCGCTCCCGTTGCCCCGCTCGCCCGCCCCGCCGCCCCCTCCCCCTTGCCGCAAACTTTCCAAACTCCGCGGGCCGCGGCGGGAGGGGGTTTGTTTACACTTCGCCATATTTTTTTTTTTTCCCTCTTCTTTTTTCTTTCTTTTTTTTTTTTTCTTTTTTTTTTACTTTCAGTTTTGTGGGCAGTTTTTTTTCCGGAGCCCTCGTAACCTCCCCTGCGGGGAGAGGTGGGGGAGAAAAAGAAGCCAAGCAAAATGCAAACAACACCCAATTCAGCCTCAAAACAAAACTGGGAATTAAAATAATTGAGAATTTACTTTTTTTTTTTTTTACTTTTTTGTTTGTTTGGGGTTTTTTTGCCCTCGCCCCTTTCCCCTTCTGTTGGGGAGGGGGGTAATTTTCTCCCGGCCGAGTCCGGGATCCGCTTCCTCTAAACTCCTCATTTTCCATGGTGATCCGTCGCCTCCTGCCCTCTTCCGTGGCGGCTGGGCCGGCTCCCCCCTCCCCTTTCCTCCCCCTTAACCCTCTCCTGCCCTCGCCCTGCCCCCCTGGCCTGTGGGAGCGGCGATTTCATTGTGTGTCCCCTCCCGGCCGTGGGCGCCGCGAGTTGTGTCCGGCCTCAGCGCGGTCGGGGCCCGGCGGCGCCGCGGGGGCCGCAGCGCGGCAGCCCTGCCCGGGGGCGACGGGGCCCTTCTCACCTGGGCCGTGCCGGGGAGCAACCCCGAAGCGGCTCCGGCTTCGTGTGTGCCTTGCGGGGCTGGGGCGGTGAGGGTCGAAGGGAGAAACCTGGGGGTTAGAGGAAAGCGGAGCCCGGATACAGAAATCGCCTGGCTTAGGTCTAGCAACAACAGCAACAAAATAATCGGACAAGTCGAGCAAAATTCCTCCTGGAAGTATGCTGGCAGAAAAACAATTTGCTGAAAGCTTCCGGTTTTTTGTGGGTTTTGTTTGTTTGGTTGGTTTTTTTTCTGTTTTGTTTATTTTACCCCCGGGTTCGGTGGCAGGGGTGTGCTCTGCACGCCTGTGAGTGGAGGGAGAGCAAGTTTTAGCTCAGATCCCAAGGTCCCAGGAAACTTTGGGGTCTGCTGGTGGGTTGTAGTCCCAGCTGTTTCTCCGCTCGTAATGTTACCCACGGTGTGCTCTGCTCTGACTTCAGATTTCTAAAGTGTCGCCTTTTCTTTCCTTTTTTTAAAAGAGCTTTAAAAAATTTTAAGCTAAAATGGCTAAATCCCCTGGAACTGCAAAATACTGCCTATTCCTTCGGATGGGTTTAGCATTGCTGTTTTGTTTCCTCTGGGTGTTTCTAAACTTCACGCGTCCCCACCATCACCATGTGTGTTTATACACTTTTTTTTTTTTTTTTTTTTCCTTGTGGTAACACGAGATAGCGATTTACTATAATAGATCTGCTGTTTAGTAGATGTTGAAGCCGTACTAATGACTCAGGGCTTGGACAACTTCAACGTATCAGATCTACAAGTGTTTTAAAGCATTAAAATATTAAACATCGGGTCAGTCTTGTTTTCACTTAGTAAAACGTCAGTAGGCGCAGATTAGTAAATGCAGAGTGACAGGGAGGCAGCAAGGAAGGTTTTCTGACTTTGCATATCTTTAGAGCTGTGGTAGGGTTTCATCTTGGTGGCTTGGAAGGCTCTTCTTGCGAGGAGGTGGTTTCTGGGACAGTAGCATAGGGGTAACTGCAGTTTGCAATTGTAATGATTGGGAGGGGAGTTCAAGGGATGAATTCATTATATTTCTCCTTTTGAATACGGTCACCCGCATGTATATGGATGATGGTGATAAATTCCAAATTCTGTAAGCACCAGAATCCAGATGGCAAAACAGTCTTTGTTACAAATCACTTTGTTACAAATTGTGAAGCTTTGTGTAATTATTTTTTTTTTTTTCCTCCTTTTTACCTTAAATGCATTCCACTGTTCCAAGTGCAGGCTAATAGGAAGCACACCTCTGCTGTTTTTTTCTTTAAGCGTTTTTTTTCTTACAACAGTTACAGTTAATTATTTTTTTCCTCATTACTTTTATTGCAGATCCTTTTACCTTTGGTATATCAATATAGAATCCTTCAGCAGTTAGCTTTCCTGGAGGTATCCTTCCTCCCCTTGCTCCCCCACAGTTAAAAAGGCCCCCATAGGAATGTTTGGTTTGTGTAAATTAAAGGTACTGTACAAAAGATTACAGGTTGGTTTATTGTTGGTAGAGCAGGTGGCCTGCTTGCGTTATCAGATGGATTCTGAAAGGATATTTCCACACTCAGTGGGCAATTTCTTACTTCCACATGCAGGCTCCAGCATCTTTCTGTCTTCTTAACCTTATTCTTTCACATTCTGTAATGCTTGTTTGTTTGCCTGACACTTAATTAGAGCCAGGAAAAAATAAAGTTGTTTATTTAGGCCTGAGAGCAGAATATTATAGAGATTCCTCGGGATAGCTGTTGTCTGTCACACACTGGTTTTAGATGGATTCTAGTTCTTTGCTGTACTAGCTTCCAAATCCGGACGAACTAGATTTCTCTGTCTCTCTCTGCCCTGTTTGGGTTTTTTTTGTTTGTTTGTTTTTATTTTTTTTTTCTAAATACAAGTTGAAAAGGTGTAGATGGCTCTGCATAATTATGAGATTTGTTTTTATTTATGTAGCTTTTCCTGAAGCCGTATTTGTTGCGGTTTAGAGCATGCAAGGTAAAGAGGTGATGCAGATATGTAGCAAAATTGCTTTTCCTTTCTTTTTGCTGTTGTAGAATCTCAAATGTCTGTGGGTGTGGTTTTTTATTATTTTTTTTTTTCTGGATTTTTTTTTTTTGGGGGGGTGTAACGGAGTTATTGTGTTTTGTAAATGTACCTGTGATTGCTCAAGAGCAAATTAGTGGGCAGCAATTTCTGCTTTACTGCTTCAGGAATGTGAAGAATTATGAAGTATCATAAAATCTGCTTACGATGAATAGTATATTATCTCAATAGTAACGCTTTAAATACTGCAAACTCTTTATAAAGCTTGATAGGAATAATTTTATTTTTAAGAGTCAATATTTTTTTGCATGTTAATCTTGCTTTTGATAGAATACTGTAAAATGCTTTTGGGAATATATGTGTATTATGTAGAAGTCTAGTCAAATAGTAATGAAGTAGTGCATCTGAGAGTGCCAGTTCCATACCTATGCTTGCAGAGGGACTAGGGCAGCTGCCTCTTCAGGATAATTAAGGAGAATGTTTTCCTTTCAGGGTTGGAAATTGAAGAAGTGATTATTTAGTTTTTTACCCTAAATTTAGAGCTTTTTTGATGCTTTTGGTGAGCAAATCGATGCGTTGTGATTTGAGAAAACCCTGCTGGCAGATGCTCTTATTTTCACCAGTGCTGTTGCAGCTTCCTTTCCCCTAAATTGTTGCTTGTTGAGTGGTGTTGTAGGAGTAAGCTTGTGTTTGGTCCTGAAGTTCGGGAGCTGGAAATAGCTGTGGTGGAGAGTAGCCCCCTCGCCTAGATTTTACCTTCAGAAGGAAACTTTTTTCTTTAATTGACTTGAAAAATGGGTGTTTTCCTTTATCTACTGAATCAAACAACATAATCCTTCCTAATACAAAAGCTGTAGACCCTGGAGCGTGAAGGGTTAATGGTGGTCCTTTTTTCCCCCCTCCCTCCAATTGTTTTGACAACACTTTTCAAAGTGTGACATTCCAAGCCCTTGCAATACAATGTAATATTACTGTAATTACACAGGTCATTACATTTTAAATAGAGAACAATAAAATGCTTATCGCACTGCAAAAGAACAGGTGTTCTTGCCCTTCTTTGGTATTTATGCTAATTGTTTTTCATCTCCTTCAGAAATATTTATGGCTGGCATGTTAAGGTTTCAGTCTAGATGTGACAATATTAATTCTTTACTAATCTTTATAGTTGAGGTTTAACGTCTGCAGTATGGATTATAGTATTAACGTCCACCAACTAGTTAATAATGTAGATACAACTTAATATGTCAGCACTTTGGTACTTTATGATACCTAACTATTCGGTGGAGAGTGAATTATTTGCTTTCTTTAAAAAAAATATTGAATGGACATGTTTTTAATAAAGTTTCTAATCTTGTGTAAAAACAAGCTATTAAATAAGAGCTGATGGTCCTGTGGTGTAAATCAAATGGAACCTCCATAAAGAAACTTTCCTCATGCTTAATTAGGTAGGTTGCTGAATCACTCTGCTATAGCATTAGCATAGCTGGTATACAATGGCAATACAGACTGTGTTCGTTAACTTATTTTCAGTAAAGAAGCTGATTTATATTTAATTATATCGGTTTTTTTTTCTTCTTTTTTTTTTCTTTTTTTCCTGATAAGATTTCATTCTGAAGCAAGTGCTGCATTGCTAAGTCAATCAGCTTCTCTTTAGGGGGCTATGAAAATTAGTTAAAGCAAAGTTTCATGTTTCTGGGACCTTGCAGAACAATATAATGCAGTACTGTTACTTGAGTGCACAGGATAATTGCAGGACTGCACTTCATTAAAAATAATATTTGCTTTGGAAATCGAACAATTTTAATAGGTGCACCAGTGGCAGTTCTGTACTGAAAAAAAAAAAAAAGCCACCGAAAAACAGTGGATGCCTTTCCAGGTTTTTTGAATGCATTCATACATGGACTGATGATGTTGAGTGGATTTGTGTTTTTGTTTTTTTTTTTTTGCTGGTGTTTTTTTTTTCCTCCTTCCTCTTCATTTTTTGTTCTAGCAAATATGTGCTGATTTGTCAGTTGAAGATGGGGGGGGGGGGAAGGAATATGTTGCAGCTTTCATTGGAGCTTGTAAACCAGAATGTAGGTAAAAATGTTTTAAATTTGTCAGACTTTCATGACTGGGCCCCAAAATCAGATAAAAAATGTGGTGTAGAGAAAAAAGACAGCTGCAGACTTTTTGTGTGGACGTGTGTTTCTGTACCATGACTAAAAACTCTGAGGACCTTTTCCCAGCTGTCTGGGAGTTATGTGGAAGTTGGATTATTGGCAGTTAAGCATGAGACAACCTGGATTTAGCAAATGCTCTCCTACACAGGAAGCAGATGACATTATCCTGGGGGAAGGGAGGAGATCCTTCTCCAGGCAGAGCCCGGGGGGAGACGCCTGCTCCCCCCCCCAGCCTCCAAGTAGCCAAAAATGAGGGCTGGCAATACACACATATAAAAGTGGTTGGGTTGTCTGTTTGGGTTTTTTTTCCTCTCTCTCTCTCTTTTTTTTTTTTTTTTTTTTTTTTTCTTCTGTGAAATCAGACACTCTGCTCCCACACTAGGGCTGTTGTGAGAAGTTTTGCTTTGGGGGAGGTTTGTGAGGTTTTTGGGGGGGAAGTTTAAAGCTCTGTTCCCCGGGCGTCTCCTCAGTACTGCGTCCTGGCAAATATGTAAGTAAGCCTTAAAACTTTGACTTGTAATTGGGCACATTTGTGAAGGAAATGGTTAATTTTACAACCAAAGGCAAACTTGCACCTCGACAGGTCTGCTGAAAGAAATGTGCCACAGTCGTTTGCTGGCAAGCACCACAGGGTCATAAATCCACGGGGTTTATTTACAGCCTATAACACTTATGAATGTTAAGATATTTGACGCCACGCTGGCCTTATAATATCCAAGGTCCACAGACACTGGCAGTGGGTCAAATTTCTTTCACTAATTATAAGCAATGAGAGATGGAGTGTGGTGCTGGGGGGGAGATATGGAAATCCTCTCTCTCCCCACCCAAAAGGGATGAATATTTCTGCTCCTCCTCCCAACTGCTGGTTTGTGTTTGTGCCTTTTTTTTTTTTTTATATACATAGGCTCCGAAGTTTATAATTAACGCTTGCAGTGCTGCAAAGGCTGGGCTGTGGGTGATGCAGCCAGGCTGAAGGAAAGGAGGGAAGAAGTTTAGCCCAGCTCGTGTCCTTTACACAGGTCTCAGCAGGATTGTGCAGTATTTCCTAGATACCGATACAAGCAAACATTTAAAGACAGATGACACCTGGAAACGTCCTTTAATTTTCTCACATATCACTGAGCCAGGGGAGGGCGGTGGGAGGGGGAAAAGCATCAGGTTTTATGCAAAAGGTGGATGCTTGGAAACGAATGTATTAGACTGTTGTGTGCGTATGAAACAGGGCCTCTTAAAAAGCAGCACAAGCCTATGTTAAGGGAAAACATGCGCTGAATGAATTCAGGTGTGGAGGTTAGAGGGGGGGTTTAAGGGGAGAAGCCCTGTGTCCTGCTGGAAGGGACAATCTGGCATGGACACATAGGTCAGTGTGGAGGGGTGAGGGGAGCAGGGGCATGTGCTGTGGGTGGTGTTTTGGGAGGGGGTGACTGGGGGGAGGCACAGCAAGAGCAGGGGCTGCTGGAGAGTAATTGGAGGACAAAGGAGGGATGTTGGAGCGCTGAGAAATCAGAAACCTAGGGGGGGAAAGAAAAAAGCCAGTGTTTGAACGGATGGTTGGAGGGGAAGCTTGGGATCTGGGGATTGACTCTTAAGTGTCAGGAAAGTCTGGGGCCTGGGGAGAAACACTGCTTCGCTCAGCAAAGCTCGTTATTCTCTGCTCACTCCCTATTAAATACACTTTCCTAGAGTGGACAGTGAGATTTGAAGTGCTGCTGTCTTGTCTGTGATGGGCTTGTGTGTTTTTTAGCAAGATAATGTGATGACTCAAATACGTCTAGGTGTTACTTTTACCTTTAATTTCTCCAGCAGTTGGTTTTGGGTTCCCTGTAGGTTACTGTTGTGCTTGGACACTAATTTAAGAAAAAGGCAGGGTTATGTATGTGGTGGAAAGCTGTGCTCCTTCACCCATATGTTTTTCTTCTACAAGCCACGTAAAACCTGACTTAAAAAAAAAAAAAAGAGGGGGCTGTCAGTTTGGCCCTTCCACAAATAGCTGTACAGTTTTGTTGAAGGTTTTATGCATTTCCCTTATCAATGGAGCACTGTGACTTATTACCCTCTGGGGACAGATCTCAATCCCCCAGCACCACACTGCAAAGCTGGTGTGGTATTGTACCTTTTGAACAGGTTATCAACAAGGATGTTCCTCTGGTTCCCAGGACACATCTCACCCCCTCCCTCTGGTACCTCCCCCCTCCGATTCTTTCCAGCAAAATCTGTTCAGTCTCACGCCTTTGTTTTAGGTTGGCTAAACCCTCGACCCTTATTCTTCATGGGGTCATGCTCAGGCAACTGGGCAGTGCTGAATGAGTTAAGTCACTGGCTGAAGTTTGGCTTCATGCAACTAAATTTGAGGCCTGGTAGGCATTAGCAGGGCACAGCACATTTACAGAGCTTAATTAGTACGCGCTGTAATTGTTCATGGTCTGCCAGAAGGAGTAATGTTCAGGAAAAGTGGAGTCGTTCTTCTGCAGTCTTCAGTTTTAAAACGATAAATCACTTGCATATTTGTGCAGTGATTCAAATGGAGCTGAGACCTCTCCATCTCAACATGTGGTAAATTGTAAAGTCAATGAATTGCAGATGTAGGGTACAGCAGATTCTCTAAGAAAATGTGGAATGAATGGGGAAGGGTGATGCTATAAATACGTACTGAGAAGATAACTGGGTTTCTGCTTGCTGTGCCAATTATGATGTACTAAAGATATTACCAATTTTGTTTTAATGTATTTATTTTGAATTTCTGTAAACCAAATATAGGGGTACCACGTTACTTCACTTGATGAGGTTTTTATTAATGCTCCAGAACAATAGATTTCATATGGAAATGCGTGTGATAGCCATATTAATACAAATTAATTCATCATGGGTAATGTTGTAGTTGTTACTAGAGGAGTTCATAATGATAGGACACTTTAAAGTGTTGCTGCAGCAACTTAGGAGAAATGTTGTGGTAGAGGATGCCTTTATATTCTAGTTGGGGGAAATACTGGGAGTATTATATATCTCACTATGGTATCTGCCCATATTTCCTTCTAACTTCAGAGGCACTTTTTGGGTGCATTAATCCAACAGCCTAGAGCCTATTTTAAAAAGCAAAACACAAACAAAACTATGCTCTACAGATTGACATTGTAAATGCCATGTATTGTTTTGTTTTGTTTTGTTTTGAATGCAGAGAATGTGTGTCACTCTTACTGCTGTGAAATCTTGTCTTCCTTGGGCTTGGTCCAAGATCCATTGAAGTCAATGGAAAAAAGGCTTCTATTAATAACGAAGGTCTTTGGATCAGGCCCCGTGTGTCCTGAGCCAATGGCCAACTTCTTGAAAAGTGCATAAAGGTATTGAAAAAGCCAAACTAAACTCAATGTCATATTGATATATTGCTGCTTCTGTGGCATCCTTTGCTCTTGGGGGGGTGGGGGAGGGAAAGTTTTGTTTCCAGTGGTACTTTCTTAAATGAGCTCCTGTTTCTGCACTATCTGACTTTTCCCAGAGAAGTACAGAGCAACCTGGTGGGGTCAGGATTGGTCCCAGGCTGTGTTGCATGTCAGTACTGCTTTTCTAATACGAGTAGGTGGATTTGTGTGGAAGTTGTAAAAGTTAATGTTTGTTTTCTGACTCATACGCTGCTGGTTTCAGCAAAGAAGAAATGATGACAGTAAAGTGATAGAAATTATGGGTGATGAGTGGGCTTTGGATTTGTGTTGTTCAAAATACTTTTGCTGCTTGCTGAAGGAAGCATGTGGAGATAGAAGATGGGAGGGCCACTTCTTTTGGGATCAGATGTTTCAGCTACCAAACTCCTGCAGGTATTTGGCCAGGAAGGGGGCTGAATTCAGGAGGGACTCTCTGTGATGTTAAAGGTCCCAAAACCATTTTGTTAGTCCTCCTGGTACAGTTAGTCCTGCCTAACTGTTTTCCTCTCTTGGCAGAACAGGTTTTAATGTCCTAGGCTCCATGGGAAGTATGATTGCATGCTTGTTGGTTATCAAGTATGAATATATAATTGTGCTCGACCAGTATCTGTCTCACAGCTTTGCATGACTCTCCAGTGTATCTCTGGTGTGAAAAGTGCTGTATGCAACAAAATCAGTATCTGCTGTCTAATTCACTGTTGATGGTGATGCAGCTGAGACACTGAAAAAATCCTACCGTATAGGAAGTAATAGCTAGAAAATGCCAAAATCAAAATAACTGCAAAGGAACTTTCTGAGGAATGTTTTTAGATGTTGATATAAAAGAAGCAAGTAATTCTATTTTAAGAAAGGGAAAAATAGAGCAAGAAAAGGTGGGGGCGTACCTCTCTGAGCACATCCAAACTCCCAGTGGACTTAGTGACTCCTCAAATAATGATCTGGAAAAGTCTGAGGCTATAGGCTTTTCTATTCTAGAGACAAGCCACTACATTGATTTCTGTTTTTAACTGATGCAAATATTTAATAAAGGTTCACTTGGAACTGCTTTAAACCCTGGCCTGAATAATTTTAACTTGGTTAAACCAGTGAACTGGTTTGGGAGCATACACAGTAAGAGGTTTGCATTGGTTTAATTAGATTCAGGAGATTTCTAAAACCAGGGCCACTACCCTGACATAGGCAAGGTCTGGAAGATGGCATGTAGATGCTGCATTGATCTACTCTCGGGCTGAACAGACTGCTATTGAAATTATGCTATTATAAATGCTTGCCAATATTAAAGAATCCACGGGAAGGTATGACCTTGAATGAACACATCACAAGAATAAGATGGCAATCAGTATTTGTACCTTTGTTTTCTCTGGGATGTTGGCAAGAAGGTTTTCTCCCTTTGAAAGAAGGTACAGATTATAGTTGTCTGTCTGGAAGTAAATTTTTTGAGATTTCTATTATTATTAACCAAATGTCTGTTTACTTCTGATTCCTGTTACCTTTCCCTATGGCTTTTTTCTTAATTTTTAAACCGCAACATAAAACATAGCTTAAAACATGTTTGTGTCAATTAAAATAAGGGTGGGGAGAAGGTACTTTATAGGAGCTAGTCACAAACATAACTGCTGTACTGGTCACAAAAACTGCTGTGTAAAGAATATCCACAGAGCTGGATAGCAGCTAAATATCTTTGCAATCTCCAGGGTTATTAAAGGCCAAATGCCTGGTATATGTAGTTAGTTTATTTTCCATTGAAATCTGTTGCTCAACTACAGTGCTTGAAAGTACTTTGTTTTTAATTTCATAAATATGAAATTAAATTTCATAAATACAAAATTAAAAAGTGAAAACTAGAACCAGGGTGTAGCTGAGTGGTTGTAAAGGAGAACTGGCACGTTGCCCCAGTGCTGGTGTGCCCAGCCGCGGGCATCAGACTGGTTATGTGGGCACATCTGTGTATGTGCATGTGATGTATATTCGTCAGCGTATACTGGGTTATCAGGTGTCTATTCAATTTTAATTGACAATATGAGATTCCTGTGGTTACTCTGTGCACAGATTGCCTTGGGGCTCTACAGGGTTTGTGGGAAGAAAAGCCTTGACAAGTTTCCATTAAGCTCTGAATCGGGCAATTGGAAAAGAGGAGAATGAAAGGAGCTGAAAAGAGGGACAACTTGTTAGTGTTGCATTCTGCGCTTGCAACGAGAAACCTCTTTTAGACAAGAGTGGTTCTCAGGCCAAGAATTTCAAACTCGCGGAGAAACCTGTCCAGAACACAAAAGTTGTTTGAACGGGGTGCAGAATTGTCACAGTAATTAGAGCAATCTCCGTTTACTGAGTGGCAGCTTTTATAAAGGACAGGGGATAAAGGGTTCAAATTCATCTTTCTCTCTCCGATTCACTTCTGATGAACTGCCTCTGTGTATGTGTGTGTATATGAAGGAGTGTGTGTGGCCACATTTTCAGCTACTCGTCATTCGATTGCCCTTGTTTTAAAAGAAGAAGGGCTTAGGTTTCTTCTTCCTGCCTTGAATGACATTTTCAAGCCTTTTGCTATTATTTATTTATTTTTTACTGGTGCTCTAATTTGATATACAGAAATAAGAGGATTCTTTGGGGAATGTGCTTGTGCTCTGCTGGAAGGGGAACCCTAAATATTTTTAGTTAGTTTCTCTTCCTATGTGATCCTGCATCTTTGACTCTTAGGAGCAGCCCTATTATTTTTAATTGGATTACTTGTGGAAGCAAGAAGAGTGAATGAATGAGGCTTGGACCCTGAAAGTTTATCCTCTTGCCACTACAATGTCTGTCCAAAACTGAATCTGCTGGAGTTTTGCTTTTATTAGGAGAAGAGTCAGGCCCATGGATTATGTGAGACTAGGTCTTGTGAACAAGTCAAATAGAACTGTAAAATTCAGGGCTGTTGCTGTGTGTCTGGAGGGGACTCAGTCTGGGCTCCTTTAGCTCAGATGCTACACAGAGAAAAATTGGAGTGAATGAGTGAGCAAGCAGTGTGGGTGTTCTTGCCCAAAGAAGAAAATGTGACTGCTAAATTTCCTGTATGCCTTTACTTTTAAATAAAATAAAATATTAAGCTCCTTGATATTTTCAGTAATCACACTGAGTGCAAAGTTAGTAATTTTGATGTCCGTTTACTTAGCTGTGTAGGTTTTGTGATTGCCTTTTATTTGTTCTCCCCAAAATAATGCAGGATCTCTGCTTTGTAAAGGCTTGGAGATGGTGACCTTGGCTATTTTACTTAATCATTTAGTCAGTTTTATGTTTCTCCCCTTCGTTCACCACTACATCTGACTGCAGAGAGAAAGGAGCCCTTTAGGCTGTTGTCTTTTCTCTGTATTGTGTTTCTCTGTATCATGTTGCCTTCCAGCCCTGATGCATGGCTGGGTAGGTGTTGTGTTGGGAACCCTGTTAGTGTTGTATGCCTAATTCATCCCCCACTTCGTCTTTCCTGGAGACCTGGGATCAGCCAGCACCAGGTTCCTAAGATACGGACCAGAGGAAAAAGGAAGGTCTTGCTGCTGATTACAGAAACATTGTTAAAGCTAATCAATAAATACTTATGGCTGTGGAAGTTGTAGCTCAGAGGTCATGGGCTGTATTTGTATACAGATTTTTTAACTGCACCTCCCCTCAATTATTTTCCACTGCATGACGATGATGAAGAATTTGGCTAGATCTGTTTATATTTTAGCACAAAGCAGATAACATATTTTCATAGGGTTGGCCCCTAGCATGAAACAAGCTGTAGACAAATTGCTTGCCTTGGAGTCTGCACAGCAAAAATGCCTATTGCCGTTCAGCAAAGCACACTTCTGTGTGAGCTTCCTGGGAGCACACCTTCCCCTAGTTCACATGCCTGGTCCGTGAGTGTGGTGCATGAATACAGGAGGGTTTTCTGAACATGCAGAAGTCAACTTGTGGGCACAAGGATGAGTTGGGAGACAATGGTTTTCCTGGCAGTGTAGCTGAATTGCCTTTGCAGTGTTGGAGCATAGAGTTGGGTCTGTGTCTTGGACAATGTCATGGTCAGGTTGAACAAAGTGTCCATTTTTAGATGGTGCTGTTTCGTCTCAAACATTGATAGTTTACAGATGAGTTGTGATGTCTGACATTCTGAAAGAGGACCCAGTGTGGTACTAATTGTACCAGGACTAATTGTTGATTAGAATGTAGTTGTTGCAAATTATGGACCTCTCTTGAACATGGCTTTCTCAGTTCTATCCCTTGTGCATTATTTTCTGAGCTGGTAATTAATTTCTCAGTTTGGTAATTTGTCAGTAACTGCCATGTCTTCAGTAATGAGTGTTCTGTAATCATTCTCCATCACTAAGGAGTAATTGCTGGCCCTATAAAGTCACTGATCTCTTTCATTTGCCAGCTGGATAACCTTTCCTGTTAGATTTTTATGACCAAGTTGTCCATCGCTACAAAGCCTGACTACATCTGCAGTCCTGGTCATGGGATATACTGAGGGAAAGGGCTGGAGGAGGCAGGTTTTAAGTCACGGTCACAAGCAGGAGCTCATGACAGCACCAGAAAGCTTCTATTGGATTTTACAGCTATGTAAAATCTAGCTCAGCCTAGAAAATTAGCTCTTGAGTTTAGCTGAGACAGCAACATAAAGCAGCCAATGGCATCTTCTCATGATGTGGCATTTCCTCAAGCTGCCTTCACTGCCTGGCCCCATCTTGCTTTTCTGCCTCCCATTTGGATTGTTCCTTAACGTGCTGGCAAGTGGTCTGGAGGTGCTTCCCTTCCCGGGAGCTGCTGGTGCAAATATGACCCCGATCCTGGACGTGCACTGGGCTCGCCTCCATGTTATCCCTCTGAAGAATCGTCCTCAGCTCACTGGGACCGTGCTTTTGGACTTGCAGGATTATGGCCTAAATTTGTGATCCCAAGGTGGAGATTGCAGAGTTTATTTTGGACACAAGATGGTTGGTGAAGCAGGAAGGAGGCTAAAAGAGAATATGAGTAAGATGGTACAAATGAGCAGCAAAATTTTTTCATTTATACTCCCTGCTATTTCCCTGCTATTGTTCTGGTTTGTGGATTTAAGTAGAAAATAGGCAGTTTTTTGGAAATCTTGTGAGCTGTCTGTCAGCATCTGGATATACCTAAATACCTTTCAAACTTTCCCCTCCCCCCCATCCCTTGAACAAGTTAACTAGTGCCAGAAGGTGTGAGCTGAATTCTTGCGCTTTTTTTTTTTTTTTTTTTTTTTTTTTTTTTTTTTTTTTTTTTTTTTTTTTTTTTTTTTTTTTTTACCCCTTGCTGTTGGAATTGTTTGTTAAATTCCAATTACGGGGCTTGTTCAACACCTGTACAAACCCACAGCCATTGTTAAGGGAATAATTTGAGGACAATGGGGTTAACACAGGTGTACACAAGTGCAGAATTTGGATTGCAAAGTCTCTTTATTACTCTGTGTGCATAAGAAAGAGAAGGAAAGAATTCAGCTTAATTTTCAGATCCCAGATACAATTTGTAGGACAAGCTTTTGGAAGAAGGGTAAGTGGGGAGGGAAAGAAATGTCTGAACATGTTCAGACATGGCACTGAACACATATGAAATGGAAAGTTAAAAGGAAATAAACACTACACTCCTCTTTCCTCCCTACCTCACCCTCATACCACTTTCATGGAGTCACTTTTCAATGTATAGCTGCATGAAGCTGATTGGTACCTGATTGCCTTTTGAGTGATCATGGCTAAACTATGAATGTTTGCATGGAACTGAGGTGCTGGGACACTGCTGGTTTCTGCAGCCAGCAATCTCCAGTTGCATCCAGACATGATCACTGAGTTGCATTAAATGTATGTTCACGCGGGTAGGCTTTGTTTGGTAGGAGTAAAATCAAGGGAGTTGGGCTGTTTAGAATGAGTCATAGAATGGTTTGGGTTGGAAGGGACCTTTAAAGGTCATCTAGTCTGACTCCCCTGAAGTGAGCAGGCACATCTTCAACTAGATCACGTTGCTCAGAGCCCTGTCCAACCTGACCTTGAAGGTTTGCAAGGATGGGGCATCTACTGCCTCTCTGGGAAACCTGTTCCAGTGTTCCACCATCCTCATAGTAAAAAATGTCTTCCTAATATCTAGTCTAAATCTACCTTCTTTTCATTTAAAACCATTATCTCCTGTCCTCTCACAACAGGTGCTACTAAAAAGTTTGTCCCTATCTTTCTTGTAGGCCTTTAAATACTAAAATAAACTCACCCCGGAGCCTTCTCTTCTCCAGGCTGGACAAGCCCAACCCTCTCAGCCTTTCCTCATAGGAGAGGTGTTACAGCCCTCTGATTAATTTTGTGGTCCTCTCAGGTCTTGTTTGACTCCTTAGATTTATTTTCTCTGAAGCTGAACATGTGTGTCATCTCTAAAGGCAACCAACTGTCTCATGCCACCAGAGTAACCTTCTTAAGATGGTTAGAACAACTAACTGTAAAAGCCAAGAGTCTGTAGGATGTCTCCTGGTACACTATGTTGATACAGAGAGTTGCAATTTTGTGTAAGTTCATGAGTATCTTAGCAATGGGTCATCTTTCTTTGGGGTAATTCCAGTAAAGGCTAAAAAGTTAGTGCAGAATAAGAGCCAAAAATCTATGTCCTTGCTGTCACAAGTGGTTGTAAATTGAGATCGGTTTTATCTTGCAGTTTCATATTTCTTCAGTTTCTTTCTACTCATGAGAGTTCCTCCAGGCAAGGATCAAACTTTCTGTTATCTTAAGTGCTCTGTGCATTTGGGGTACAACAAACTAATAAGTAGGAATAATTGTGAGTGGTTAGATAAACGTTCAGATCAGTTTATCCTTTCGGTGTTTTGCCTGTTAGAACTAATCTTGACTGCTACAAATAGCTTTGGTATTTGGCATTTCAATTTATGTAGGAGGGGAGAAAACGGCTGTTGCCTGTGAATGGTTCAGAAGTTACTTGCTGTTCTTTTTCAATGAGTAATAACTCAGCTGAGCAGCATGACAGGAGTCTCAGGTGTGGAACTGTGTGATCAAGAGTGAAACGGGTAGTTCTCCATTTTGATTACGCACTAATGTGCATTCCTGTGTGCCCAGAGGAGCATTAGTTATCTTCCAGTATCTTCCATTACATTGGAGAAACAGAGTTATTAAATAAAGGTTATTTTGAATGTATGGGGAGAAACATTTCCCACTGATTTGAGGCTGCCTAGAAGATGGCTAAAAATAATCTTTCAATGAGGCATCATGGTTTGGTCCACTGGAGATACGTATTTCTCTCTCTGGTGGGTAGTGTGACCTTTTCCTGCCAAAGAGTGTAGTTGCACTAAAATAATGAGTAGTGATTTGTCCTGAAACTTTAAGTAGATTAACCTTCTGAATTGCAAACTTGTTGAGGTGATCTTATGTCTGGCAAGTGGTGTAAGTTAGTGGTTGTGGTGGTTCTTTGTCCTTGCAGTTTTGTGAATTTCATTGAAACAAATTAAATTTCCTCATTCTGCTTGGATAATAATTGAAAATAGATAATTTAATGATTTATTTTTTTTTAATGGTGTTGGTATGCTTTTCCTCATAGTGTTTACCAGTGTATTTTCTGCAGTTTGCACCGAGTTCTCTTGTTTTTGTTACTGTGTTAGTAGCATTATGTGCCTGCCTTAGAAATTAGATTCATTCAGCCCATTCCTATGATGTAGTAACTACAATATGTGTTGTGTTTAGTTTGTTGGATAGCAGCTACATGGGGTAGATGACCTTGGAGTCCACTGAAGGCCCCTTTTATGCAATTCCTTTCTGCCAAGTATTTTCTTTTTTTTTTACTGGCATTGTTTGAATAGGCAAGGTGGGTATTTCCTGGCATCTTGTTCTCTCTGATCCCAACAAAAACCCATGTTCAATAGTGGCTGATTCTAACTAGTGTTCAGGGCCTAAACCAGGGCAATGTGGCCATGTGATGAATGATCCTACTGTGCTGGAAAAAGCCGAGAAGTGATGTTCTAATAGATGGTGAATCCAGAGGAGCATTGAACATCTGGTGTTACTTGAATGCTTTCACAACTCAAAGGAGCATTGCCCACCCAAACTCAGTCCCAGATTTCAGATGTAATTTATACTTTTGTGCCTGCAAGACCTGACAGGATGATTCATCCAAGAGTTGCAGTAGAAATACTTGATTTTATTCAAATGAGCCCATCAGTGTAGTCATAGGTGCCAAAATCTTGGAGCAGTTAAAAAAGAGAGAGGAACTACATCTGAGCTAAAATGAAACTGGCTTCGGTGTAGTGTTTTTGGATGACTTAACTGCTACAAATATTAAGATATAGTTAGTTACTTTTCAGAGTAATGGATCATTTTTAACATAAAATTTTCTTTAAAAGCTTCCATAAACGTTTGGAGATTTCATACAAGTACCACTGCAAAACTGTGCTGTAAGCCTTGGAAATAAGTAATAGGTCTGATGAACCAGGGGTTTGGTGCAGAAATCTGGAAGAGATTGAAGAGATTGATAGGGAAACTGTTAATACATGTGAGTTTATATATGTATATATATAAACTATATATATACATAATAATATATTAATGTTTGTATAATATCAACATCTATAATCTATATAACACCAACATATAATACTAAGATCTATTAACATATTAACACCGAGACTATATACATATATACTTGCATATATATGTGTGTGTCTACGTATATTAAATCTGTATATATGTGTATATATAAAATTTGTTTCTGCAACATTGAGGTCATGGCAACATTCCAGAATCAAGTGCTTGATTTTTTATTTTTTTTTCTCTTTGGGGAGGATCTTTCTTTGGGGAGGGCCTGTCTGTATGCAAGAGCAGCACTGCCATTAGGTGCTTAGTGGTCACCCTTTGTATGAATGTGCCTCATTTCCTCTGTTGCCTGGTATTAGGCCATTTAAAGACAGGACTTGCAGCATTGCTTGGTGATCTAAAACCTTGGACATGACTCTGTGAGCAGGTAGCATTGTTCTTCTGGCTTATAGTTGTGAAGACTGATGCTTGTATGGGAGAACAGAGATGTTTCTTAGGTAGAGACAGAGTGCCTTGCATACAGATTTCTCTGAGTCTGTGGTAAGCTGGGCTGTACTCCTCCAAAGCCCTCCTTCAGATGCAGAGTTACCATCAAGGTGTGATCCAAAGACAAGCTGAACTGCAAAAGTAATGGTTGAGGTTCTTCTGAGACTTGTCATGCAGAGAGGCAGATAAACTGAATTATTGTTGGCTGGTGTAACATGTCTGTGATGGCATGGCTGTGTAGGACTGTGTATGTGATACTTGCATGTGCTCTGTCCCCAAGTATTCTGTGTCCTCATCATGGTTCTCCATGTTTTATGGTGCAGTCTAGTGATCCTTGCTGGGAAAATCTCAGTCTCAGGTACATTCCTTGGTGCTATTCCTTGAACAGACAAGTGCTTGTGCCCTAGATACATCCTTCACTGAGGGAAGGCTCATGCCCAGGAGCGATCACTGCAGCCCTGGGGAAGGGGGCTACTGTGCAGGCCAAGTTTTGGGCTCAAATCACAGTACAGCCACAGCCCTTTATGAAAGATCCTGGGGAGAGTTTGGGCCCGTGATATTTAAATATGCCTGTGGTAATATAATTACCTTCCACCCACTACTCAGCTTCTAAGCTGATCCTAAAATAACCTTTGGTAGCATGACACATGTGAAGCTTCCCTCCCCTCCCATTTAATCTCCTGTACACAGCCCCGGTGTAATGTTTATATGACAGTCATAAGGAAGGCTCTGTAAGTGTATCCAGGCCTTTTATGAGAGCACGACACGACATCAGTTTCTACATTTATCTCCCTGCTCCCTGACATTCTCGTCTCTGCTGTGCTTTCGGTTTTGAAATGAAGAAAAGTGGTGTGGAGCTGCTGTTTCTCATCAACAGGGTGTGAGCGTCCACTTTCCTAACTTGCTGAGTGCTTGATGTCCTTTGTGAGGACACATGATTTGGACTTTCCCTCTTCTCCCTCCCTTCCCCTTCTGATGTTTCACAAGATTAACAAACCACAAACGGATGTTAATGGCTCCATGCATAGATAGTTACATACATATATATTTGTAGGCTGTCTGGTTGCTGAGAAGATTTTATTGGCATGAATTTGGAATATTTACAAGTGGCAAAATCACTGGTAAGATTATGCAGATCAGACTAAATGAGCTCTGAAGTGCATTTATAGCACCTTCAGACAACCAGCCTTTTTGTTTGTATCAAAAGGGTTTATATGTGTGTACACATGCACATATATATATATGTACAAATATATATAAAATGTAGGTATGTATCTGTCTTTTTTCTTACAGAAGTTGCATTAATATTTCTGCTTCTGGCTTTCTATAAAACACAGTAATCCTGGAATGATGGGAAAGCTGTCTGGCAACTGCAGATGGGAATGTCTGTAATTAAAGTCAATTTTGTAAAGTGACAGCCAGGTACCCCTGAAGCTCTTGAGGGACTGTAGGCAGTGGTGGAGCTTCTTGGGTGCTTTGCTAGGGTTTCATAGGCAACTTCCCAAGTTGGGTGGTGGAATGTGGCTTCTTGGGCCAGCTCTGGTAGTGCTACAAACTCTTAGTGCTTACAGAGGGCAGCAAGAAATGTAGCTTGAAATCCTTGATTTTCTTTGGCCAAGAGCTTAAGGGGGAAGGGGAGGAGGGTGGAAGAGCAGAGAGCAAGAAAATGCCCTTTTGTAGTAAATTTAAACAAAACAATATCCAAGAAACACTGGCTGTTTGAAAGCTGTTTGGAGGGTTTGTGTGTTAGAAGAAGTCCCAGCAGAGAGACATTGCTGAGCAGAGTTCAAGCAAGGAGGCCAAAGGTGCAGCATAAATATAGTTTGTCAGATTGTAGCTGAAATAAATGTTATACCATGAAATAATCATAACTATGTATACAGCATAGATAGAGTCATTGAGTGGTGTCACAAAATACTTAATGGCTTGTAGTCATTGTGCCTTTTGACCTGGAAGGAAAAGGGTGTGATCCTCTTCCAATTATAATCAATGAGCCTTGCTATTGATCTGCGGGAGACTTTGTGAGTGCGGAGAGCAGGGATGGATGATGTGGAGTAACGGTCATGGGAATAACTCATCCATGGACAACTTTGTTTATTTAGCTTTGATCATAGCACAGCACTTGGTACTCACTTGCTTTGTGATTTTTTTAATGTATTGTCTTAAATCCAAATGAATGTTTAACAAGGCTGCACCTAGTAATTTTACAAGTAGCCTTAGGAGTTCGTTCATTGTGTAAAAACGTTTTACACAAGAGCTCAACTGCTAGGAGAGGCAGAGAAGGTAGGGCAGCCTGTCCAGCAGGACACCTCACTTGGCAGAGGGAGAGAGATGATGTTCCTTGCCTGTAGTCCAGCTTGCTTGTTAATGTTTTTTTATTGGCTAATCACTGTACAATAGGAATTCACTCACTGGTCAACTTAAGCACCACTTAATTGAGAAATAAATGATAAACCCATTATGTTTTGCTAGTAGAGAACATTTCAGGGTGATTATGGATGCTCTGCTAAATTTTTTGGCATCCCTTGAGTGAAACTAATTGCTTTCCCTGAGGGCGGCTCCACAAGCTTGGGTCACATCCTGGCCTTGATGAAGCCAATGGGAGTTTTCCCGTGTTTTAGGTTTGTTTTTTTAATTATTATTTTAGAGAGCCATTGTATACCAGCCTTTGTCTCTGGTGGTCTGCTTTCCCCTGAAAGCAGGACCTACTTTGACTGCTGTGTGTGTTTGGTCAGCTCTTGGCCAAGGCTGTTTGCACAGGGCTATGGATGCTGTCCGTGTCTCTGAATCGAGTTCCTCTGCCCTGGAAGGCTGGTTTGTTAGGAACTTGGCCAGAGAGCGGTTGTACCAGCAAAACCTCGAAGCCATGATGGCTCTTGGGCTGGTCCAGTGCCCTCTGCTCTTTTCCAAGCATCCTGACCTCAGCTGTGCTCCCATTGCTGGCTGCTTAAGCTTGCCTGCCACGGAAGAGTGGTTTCCAGCACAGCGATCCACGTTGCTCTGACCACTCGGAAAAGCTGGATTTTTTTTTTTCACATCCGGCTTCATGCCAGCGTGGTGCATGCCCTTCAGCAGCCGTTGGAGTTAGCAGTCACACTGGATATCCGTGAGGCCCATAATGAGGAGCTGGGTGAGGCAGCGCAGCATCAGACAGGAGCAGGGCAAGCTTTCTTTAATCGGCTTCTCAAGTCCAGTCTCTAGCTACAACAACTGATTTGCAACGGAAGCCGTCAGGACAAGCTAGGATACAAAAGCCTGAGGATGTATTATTCTGCTTGGCTTTGAGGCTTTGCGCTGGCTGCTAGTGATAGCTGAGACTTATTAAATTAAAGTAAAAAATAAAATAAATAAAAATCCACTTGTTAGGTGCTCCACTCAGTTCCTGCTCACTGCATAGACTTTTGGCTGTGCTGAACCCGACGCTGTGTCAAAGGCACCGTCAGCACTGATCCCGGTTTGTGCCAGGACGTCAACCTGACACCTGTGCTCCATGGCTGGAGCTGAGCCTGCTTGCTGATAGAGTAGGAAGTCTCCTCTTTTGAGGGATTATGACCTGGGAAAGGTCTCTCAGTTTTGGAGTAGAGAATAGATCTAAAGCATTGAGAAACTTTCCACTTGTCTTCATAATTTCTTGGCTGCTGGTGATTTTTCCTGGTACTATTTGAGCTTGCCTGTATAGGACATGTGGTGCCTATTTGCTTTTGCAGCTATTCTGAAGATTAGGGGGTTGTGTTGCTCTTGTTTCTGCTCTGCTCAGTCCTGTGCTAGGGTAACAGGCTGCATGCAATTTATAAATAAATATTTATTCTGTTGAGTGATGACTGAGAGAGAGGGTATTTCCTGGCTGTGGATAACTGGCTGGAAGAATTGGAACCCACTGGCTTTGGAATGCCAGGCAATGCCCAAACCTGGAAGTCAGTATTACCTTTTTTCTCCTGTGACCCCTGCCCTTCTCTCCCATGCAAACCTGTGCCGTGTTCTCATGCCAGCTTGACAAAAATAAACACGCTGTTAAGTTCATCGCTCCCCCTACCCGCCATGCAATTAAGTGGCTGGTTTGCACAAGAATACCAGTAGCTTCATTGCCTTGTTGCAGATAAGGGTGATAAGGGTCTGGTCTGGAGATGTTGCTCCATACCCCACGTCCTTCAGTGGGGCAGGAGTAACGGTTGCAAAACTGGGTCCTGATTCTTGCCACAGCCTTGTCCGCGGCCACCTCTTCCCTGCCCAGCCTGCCTGGGTCAAGTGCTGGGAGTATGGTGGAGACACTGTGTTCTCTTTCTCCCCATTAATCTGCTGAGTGCTGGGGGCATAGGGTTTTCTTTCTTCATAGCCTGACAGACCCAAATCAGCAGATGATGGGCTTGTGTGGGAGTTGATGTCTTTGAGTGCTTTTAGAGTTTTTGATTGGATGCTCATCCATGATGTTGGGAAGCCCTCCAAGGGAATGACCTGTGGGACTGATGCCAACTGTACTTTCAGAAGTGACCCGAGACACTTGGAGCCATTCCCAGTGTTCAGAATTATACTGAAACATCAGCATCATGAAAAAACAAATGTAGAATTGCTAAATACATGTTGTTCAAAGATTGTGCGAGCTGTCGTAACTCTGCTTCAAAGAAAAAAACCCAACAAAAAACCCCAGAGGCCTCCTCATGATTTACTTCAGCTGAGCATCAGGCCATGAAGAGCCTGATTTGTCTACATATATATGCAGTGCATCAGAGTAAATAAAGAAAAGATGAAAATGAGAGAAGTATGTGTCATTTTTATGAGGAGCACACAGAAGGCAGTGATGGTATCGGAACAGAAAATGTGAACCGGGGGCATCACACAATACTGTAATTTTTTTTCAGGGCATTGATTTGTATGTGATTTAAATTTTCGGGGAGAGAAACAGAATTACGTTTTCCAGTTATCAGTAAGGTTTTGGTGCTTCTGCTTTCCATCTGTACAGAATTTCTTCATGCCACCTCTAGAAGGAGAATATTTTATATATCATTAATTTAACTACTTTTTGATCTGAACTTAATAATCTTTTACAATGTTTAGGTTAAAGAGGGTTTTTTGGCATTCTGGTATTGGCTTTGGAAATCTTAAGTCACTGATATCTTTGTTGCTCATTAAGTACGTTTTAAGTTTTAGACCAAGACTTCTATCTAAACGTTGGTTTCTTTCAGTGGAGATCTTTTTATAATTATGAAAAGACTTACTGCATTTTCAGCCAGCTAGCTGGATTTTTCAGTTATATGTTGTACAGCAGCTAGAATCACATGTCAGTATATAATTCGAGACAAAGATTTTGTGGAAAATCTGTCAGAAATGGATATATTTTTTTCTCTTCCTCTGAAACAGGAAGAATAAGAGGAAAAACTATCCAAGGGGTTGATCACATTCATAGTAAATAGTATAAACAGTGATGTGTATGGCTGTTTGAAATTATCAATGCCTCATCCCAGGTAACCTCATGCTTGTGAAAGGACCTGAGAAATATGAACGTGGGTTTAGGTTTACTTGGCCCAAAGAAAATAATGTTAGAAACAAGCTTTCTTGAACAGATTTGAAGAGGCAAATTTGTCTTATCTAATTGGCAAGATCAGCTCTCCAAGAAAGGCACATTATTTTCAAACCCAGAATGCATAGCTTTGCCTGCAAGTATTTTGAATGTTACTATGTGAGCTAGTATTTGAAGCATTTCACTAAAAACTGGGACTCATGGGTTTGTTTTCCTGTTTCTCCTAATATATTTAAAACTGAAGCTAAAGCTGTATAGTGGTGGTTGCCCAAGTTGAGAAGCTCAGGGCTTCATCCTTGGTGGCACTCAGCTTTTTGTAATGGCCTCAGCAAATGCTGGTGGCTTTGTGGATGTGGCACCCATCAGAAAAAATAGTCTCATTTGGCATCTGTCTAGGAAGTCTCAGATTTTCCTCTCTGCTTGAGTTTGTGTGGCTGCAAAGCCAGGGTAGCTTGCACCTGCCTCGCAGGCTGCTGTGTTTTGAATTTGGGGATTGGTGGGAGGCTTGTGTGTGTGTATGTGGAAGATATTTCTGAAGTGCTGCAGCTGTCTTTGGCAAAGGCAGTACCAGCCCCAGCCCTTCAGCAGTTTGCCATTAGCCACACTGGAGCTGGAGGGCAAAGGAGCTTGAACTGCCCGGCTCTGCTCTGAGCTTCTCCTCCTCCCAGGGCGCTTGCTGGGCAATGGGATGGTTTTGTGTCAGTCGAGATCCAGCTTTTTTCCCCAGTAAGTGTTTGTCGATTTAAATTGAAGAATTGTAAGCACAATTCATCTTAGCGTACAGAGAGCAGCGGGTGCGAGCAGCGCTGACTGGGACCAGACATTGACATACGGGCCGTCATCAAACTAATTGTTGTTTGAATTACCTGTTATGATCCGATGACAAATCTGCTTCGCTCCTGCCACTGGAGCAGAAAATGTAGCTTGAATTGGCGTGATGTTAGCAAGTGTAAACTGTACTTCAACAAGATGGATAAACCCAATTATGGGGCAGACCTGTAGAGAGAAAATCCATTTAAATCTCGTAATGTTAAGCAGAGCTGTGTTTAATTCATTTGGACCAATTTGGGAATGATGTATGAGTGTTGGTGAACATTAGTCAAAGGGAGAAGGGGCTGGGGAAAGAGATGCAGTGCTCAGGCAGGATGGCAGAGGAGAGCTGCACCGTCTCAGCAGTTAGCACTAATGGCTGGGGAAGGCTAAAATGACAAAAAGATGTACTAACTGCTCGTATGAGAACAGCCCAGTGTAAATGAACCAATAAGAGAAACATATGGAGCAGAAAGAAGGTGTAGTATTTTTTAAAAAGTATTGATCTTTCCAATTGAGAAGGAAATGTATATCAATTGAAAGCAGCATTTTTGTTGCTGGTTTTTTTTGGTGAGTGTTTTTCTTTTGTTTGTTTTTTTTTTGTTTGTTTGTTTGTTGATGGTTTTGTTTGTTTTTTTTTTTCTCCAGTCTGCCATGGGAAGTGTGGTGGATTTTATATATATATTTTTTTTTTTTCCTCCAACTTCTTGGACTTTTTTAAAGATCTGTCAAAACACAAGGGAGGGGGCAAGATTTCTTTTTTTTTTTTTTTTCTTTTTTTTTTTTTTTCTTTTGAACAAAGGGTAGGGATTGATCACTTCCTCATGGTTGTTCTTAGTGCTGGGACTGCTTTGTGGGATGTATTTATTGTGTGCTTATTCAGAGGTTTTCCAGCCATGGCTTTCCTTATTTTAAAAGAAATTTAAGCGCCGCGTTGTGCAGGCAGATTGATTGACGTATTCCAGAGGATGCGGATGTTGTACAATAATGGCCTAAGAGGCTGTCACTGCTTATTTACTGGTTTAATACCTAAAATGTGTGCACTAGGCAATTGGCAAATGCCAAGGAAGATACAAGCGAACAATTTCATGAAGGAATTGCTTTGGCAAGATGGAGAGGATGAACAGTTAATGTGCTTGACTCTGTTGTTTGTGGTCTTCAGTAGGTTCCAGCAAAGCTAACCCACATGCACATGTTCTGTCTCATTTTGGACAACAAAAATAATCTTTTCTTGTGTTACTCACTTGAGGCCCTTTCCACAAAACTTAAAGTAGTGCATAAAGAGGCAGTGTTCTTATTTGCATCCCTCCCTCTTTGCCTGTGCGTGCCTCGCTGTGTGTCCGTTTCCTTCCCTCTCATCATCACAGGGGTTTGCTCTGCTCAGACAATGCCTGGTAGCAAATAACACGGAGAAGGGAACCTGTCCCAGGATATGGGGTCACCAAGTTTGGCTTTTGAGGGGAGGTAGTAATTTTGTGATGTTTGTAGAGGCTGCTGAAGCTGGAGTGAAATAACCAGCTGCTGGTGTGTAGAATTTAGGAAATCTTTCAGTAATTCTTCGTTTTTGTTACACCTGAAGGCTCTCTACAATAACTGATTCTGCTGCACTTTAGATAAAGTATAGAGAAAAGAGGTGATCGTCATTTTCCGTCATCTATACTTCAAAGGATATTTATTTTGGAAGGCATGATTTTATTTTGAAATCTGTTAAATTTAAGATACTGAATTTTTTCCAAACAATTTTATTTCTGTCTCAGGTAGCATTTCAGCATAATGAAAGATCCATCAGCTTTTTTGGGAAGGCAGGAAGACCTTGTTTCCTCTCTTGTCTTGAAAGTCCATTTAGCCTCGGTGAGAAGAAGTTGAGAAAGGCTTGCTTTAAGGAGATCAAAGAGATCTAGCTGCCTAAGAGGCCTCAGGTCTAATGCGTGTATCCATCATGTCAGCTGGACATAGTGGTGATGGGAAAAGGTGCTCTGTGCCTCTTCTTGTGTGTAGCTAAACGGTCACATTAAAAGGGGAGGCGTAATTCACTGTGAGCTGTGACATCAAGTATTACTTAAGAGGGTGTGTGTAGGTGGGTCCTTCTGGAGAACCTGGAAGAATCTGTATTAAAATGACAGTGTATAACACACCGTGTCACATGAGCCCATTTCTGGCACTGTCACTGTGGGCCAGCCTTGTCACTCACCCCTCCCCTCACTGCAGGATCAGCAGGGACAAGTAAAGCTCTGGGGACTTCATGGTAGCTACTCTTATATTGTCAACACTTCCTCTTCTAATCCCTGCTCTGAGAATAACCAAATATTCAGACTTAGCAACTGTTTTTCCTGCTTAGTAACTTCATCTCCCACAATGTCTGCCTTTGAGAATGTGTCTGGATTGCCCAGTTATCCACTCTGTGTGTGTGTGTGGTTTCTTTTTTCCCCCTTGTGGGTCATTCTTTTTTAAGTCTGCAAAACTGGCCCACCAGCTGCTGTGCTTTAGAATTGCTTAATACTTTTATTGAATTATAAAATTGTTTTTATTTTTTTTTTAAGGCTTGAAGTGCAAACAAGAGGAATTGAGGGTCTTTTGGTGTCTTGAGCTGTGTCCACATTGCACAGAAACATTTGGTTTATGCTTAATTAAAAGGTCACTGTTGAATGAGGCAACTGTCTGCTGGATCCTAGACACTAACACAGGATTCAGTCTTAATCTGGAGATTATGGATCATATTGGTTGTGTGTGTTATAGGGGTGTAATACATATCCTTTAAATGTCCCTTAAGAAACATCATTCAGCTGCTATAATAAGGATTTTGGTCATGGTGTTGTTTAAAATGGTAGGAAGAATGCAGAAGTTGTTGACCAGGAAGAGTTGAAGTGGATCCTGAATATTGGAGTTTGTCCTTTAGGCTGATTGTTTCTGCCTCAGTTTGCTCATCTGGGCTTTTTTTTTTTTTTTTTTAACTATTCCCTTCACCTGAAGTCTTTCCTCCTCCCACCCTTTTGTTCTTTTTTTTTTCTTTTGACTTTCTAACAGAATCACGTATAAAAACCCAAGCTGCTGATCAATTATGCCAGCTGACAGTTTGTCAAAATGGGAGCCATGTATATGGACTTATTTTTCTTTTCTCTCCTACCAAATGCTGATTGTATTCAGTAATTATGTACATGAAAGAATTTTCATTGTGGCTTCATGTTCTCAGAAGTGTTTGGAACAGGATAGCCATGAGAAGCCAGACTGCATGACACATTTCAGGTTTTGTTTCTCCCTGACCACATGCTTTTTTATTATTATTATTATTGTTTTCCCCTTAAAAGTCTGAGCAAAAATTCTAGCAGTCTCATGGAGAATCCCACTCCAATTCAGTAGGGCCATAACCTACTGGATATTTTGAGGTTTTAAACTGAGTTTTACTAAAGAATGACTTTTTTTTTTTTTTTTCCACTGTGCTAACCTAGTTTATTCCTTCTGTGGTCTCACCAAAAATTGCAAGAAAATGAATATATAAGGCTTGGGCAGCATACACCACTGAGGACTTGGCTTGTGCTCACAGTCCTGTAAAAGACTTTGCTCACACAAAATACGTGTTCTTGAAGTTGATCTTGGAGTTTAAATGGATTCTGCCTTTTCTAAGCACTGTTTCAGAGCAGATTGCAGATCTCTCTGTGTTGGCCAACCTACTGTAGTTTTTGGACCTTGAACTCCTATTTTTATAACAATAAAATATGCTTATTTTTAAAGGTGATGAGCTTTTACCCTATAAATTTGGCTCCTGTAGAGCTGCCTGTAACCGAGTATCAGCAACAGGGCTGTGAATTTTACCTCAATAATATGTGAACTTCAAAGTCTATCTGGAAATGTGTGATTATTTGTTGTGTTTGTCCCTAACAAAAAACAGGAATGCAAAATTAAAAAACCCCCACTGTAATATCACAACATGCCAGTAAATACAATAGCAAATAGTTTAACAAATTCTTCTGATTTTTCTGGCAAATGGTGTATTTTAAGTTGTAAAAGAAAATAATGTTTTTAGCATACAGGGTGGACTGTACTGCTGTACTGCTCATTGGAAACGTAATGCTTCATTTTTTTGGGCAAAGTTCAAGCTAGATAACATGAATATTACAAGGCAACTTTTTGCAAATACCGTGTTTGATGGTATTTACAAATATTCTGTATTGACCTGTTTTGTTTGTGGGGTTTTTTTGTATGCTATTCTAAACAGAGTGATTGGACTTTGTACGATTTTGTTATGTTATTTTTCAATCAGTATGCAAAATATTGGTTGCATTGATGTGCGAATTGAGGGGAACCAAATGAAATGGTTTGCTGTCAAAAACCACATGTGAAGTACATATGGTTTTGATTTCTGCTTTAGTGGTTCTGTTATCATTGTTATTTACACCGAGAGTGGCTTTTTATCTCTGAGTTTGTGCTCTCTAGCCTACTTTGCAGTTGAGTTCTTGGTTTTGTGGTTTTTATAAGCAGTGTTCAGCATAGCTTCTAGAGTTCTTAATTTCACTGTTTGCAAGTCCTGTTGCTAACTAGATCTTGAAGCTAGATAAGTAGAAAGTGCTTGAGAATTACTGTGGGATAAACTACCTTCCCTTAACCATGACATGAACTGGATGGAGACAGAACATCTCCCTTTCAGGAAAGCTACTTAAGGACATTTCTGACTTTAAGACTCTTGTGGAGTCTGACATTGATGAAAGAGTTTTTTCTCTCTGATTTCTGTACATGTCTAATATCTCACAGAATCAGGACAATTACAATTTTTAAAGAATTTCATTGAAAGAATTAAAGATTCTTTAAGTTCTAATACAAGGGTCTTTCTGAGTATTACTTACTTTCAGTAATGCTTTTTCTCTGTGGTGCCTTATACAAAATGCATACTGAAGAGAAAAAAAAATCATGAGCCTCAAATTTCCTATCTGAAGGTTGATAGATGAAGGTTTTGAAAGTGGAGCAATGGTGTTTTTTTTAAATTTACCATTCATGAAAACTCTTGGTTTTTTTATGTATTTGAGAGCAGTGAAAACCTTGAAGGTTAAAGCTAATGTTTTTTTTTTTTTTCCCTGGCATCATACTCCCAAGATCTTGGACTGTTAAAGGCATATTGGGTACTGTCAGCGACGTGATAAAATTGAGAATGGCAATTCTGTTTGCTTCCGTCAATAACCATGGGAAAGTCAGCAGTGATGGAAGATTTTTGCATCCAAAAGAATGTAGAAGCTGCATCTAGGACACTTGATTCAGTCACTACCTCCCTCTACCCTTCCTACACTGGATAGGATTCTTCCTAATGGTAGACTAACTTTTGAATGACAATATTTCACTTTACATCTGTGTAATTTCATCAAACTCTTTAGAATAATATTGTACTGAGAACTAAAGCTATCAATTAATTATTGGTGATGTTTCGTAAATAACTAATGGTGCTTTCTGGTTTAACCTGTGGTGTGACCATTTTAGAAGGTATTGTTTTCTGCTTGATGTCTTCCTGAAAAGCAAAGTAGACTTTATGTCTAGTGTGCATCAGAATGATGTCCAGCAAAACACAGGTGATTCTAGAAAGGACATGGGATTTCTTGAAAACATGCAGGAGTGATCAGGGTGGCCCATGTGTAGTTGGGGCCTGTGAATTGGGGTGGTAGAGGCTATACTCTGACATAATTTATCTCCCTGGGGCTGGAAAACAAAAGACTACACAGAAAATGAGCAACAGATGATTAATCTTATGGATAGGCATGAAATTAGGGGCAGCAAGAAGAGGAAATTTGTCGCCAGTTTTATACTGTTTTGCCGTATGCCCATTTCTTTTGTCTGCAGGAAATTCTGTCCTGCTTGAAGACTTTATTTTCATTTTACAGCTTGCTGTGCTCTGTGGGTATCAGGACTGTAGCCTGTCAGTGGCGTGGCATTGCTTCCTTGGGAGGGAGGTATGGTTTATAGGCACAGTAAACACCTGATAGTTTGTTTCAATTAGTAAGTGTATAACCCCCTATGTGCTGTAGAAGGTGATTTTTCTAGATCTTTTGTGATTTGTGGTGAGGAATGTGGCTTTATATACACAAACCCATTTTATAAATTGCAGACTATATTTAATTAGCATTATGCACCCATGGCCACCTCATCTACACTTCTTCCACTAATCCACCTCCCTGGGACTCCACCACTCCAAGCAGCTGAGCGTCTTCAGCCAGCATTTACAGATTAGTAAATCTGCCAGGGAAACATTCCCTCCTTATCTGTTTGTCTATGGAAATGCCCCAAAATGTTAACTCTGACCACAAGCCTGAGACGAGCAATTTTTATGTTTCAGCTGCTGGCAACTCTTCCCATAGCTAAAAGTGCCACGATTTCTGAAACCTGATGCTTTATCCTTCAGTACTAGAAACAGGAGTTTCATTCCCCTGGCGAGATGAGGGACCCAACTTCCAAGCAGAGCAAACTCATTTGTTTCTCTCATTATTCCATAGTCACTACGCTTGGGAAGGCTGGAGCTTTGGTGTAGGGAAGTACTCAGTTATGGTGTAGGAAGTTTCTGGGTTGCTTTCGCGGGGACAGTTTTAGTTGGGAACTAGATCTCTCTTTGGGGGGAAGATCGTGGAAACTGATTTTCTGTGTTTACTCATTCGCAGTTTGTTACAAGCTCAGAGAGGCAACAACACCTTACTTAGCATCTATGTTGCATTTCACAGGTCTGTCACGTAAAGTGTTTCCCTTTTCAGTGCCTCCCTTTTCCACTCCCGCGGGTTTTTTGGGCAGGGTCAGTCAGTCTTTCTCACTCTCTTGTTTGCACAGTACCTAGCACAAAAGGACTCTGTTCTCCAGTGGTGCCTTTGGGCACTGCTGTTAGACAAATAAAGGAGTATAAAGTTTGCATCAAACTTTTTTTGCAGCCTGTCTTGCACAACGAACTGTCTGTGCCAATCTGTGTTATGCAGTGATGTCTCAAGTGCTGGATGGGACTGTGTGAAGGATTCGTGATGATTTTGTGATCTGTGGCTCTAATACAATGCTATCAGCCTCTGGATTGCAGACTTCAGCATGGTTATAAACCCTCCCTCCAGACTCTTAAGTTTGTGAACACCTGTGGTTCCTACAAAGGCAACAGTAGCAGTCCGGTTACTTAGGTTAATTAAACCAAAACTGAATAATACTGTAGGAAGTAAGGCCTGAACAGTAAGAAAGGTCCTGTTTAGAATATGTGTCTCTGGATATGTCAGATTCCTGAGAAATAACATTAAATACTTGTGTGTGGATGTACCTTCACCCCCTAAGAAGACAGTGAATTGAACTTTATTTTCTGGGAGCTCCAGGATCTCAAGGAGATAAGTCTTGACTCAAAAAGGCTTGGGCTAATTCTGAGGTGGAACCAGAGAGAGTTGTGCCCTTCCTAATTAGAGGTGTTAGTTGGCCCTGTTCAGCTCAAGGCCTAAGGGCTTTGTGAACTTCTCCCAAGGTTTGGGCTTTGTTAGGTGTTCTTCCACATGCTATAAATGGATGAGTAGAGGAGACACGGTGTAGTCCTGCAGCTGTATTTTGAGCTGTTGGTTTAACTCTGCAGTGGATGCATGCCCAGGTCCAAGATGATCAGAAGGAATAGTTTGTGGATTGATGAAAAAAAAATAATAGAGAATGAGGTATGTGAATACGTCTCTCTCTTCCCTACTTTACTGGTTATTTATACTTTTCTTTTTGAGTGTTTGCTGGATCTTACTTCAGTTATGCAGGAAGTTACACAAAACAGTGAATGGAGCCAAGTTATGTATTGTGTCTGCCTCAACCATCTTTCTCCTTCCTCCCTTCATAGTTCATGTTTGCTGGCTGTTTAATATGTGTAAAACTGAGATGAGATTTTAAAACAACTGTTGGAGCTTGATAATGCTTGGAGCTTTAGTTAACTTAAGAAAAATGGAGTGGGTAAAAGATGGCATGGAGAGCCAGGCATCTACCCATGGTTGAGGTCTCAAGGGTGTGCCAGTATCCTTGAGGAGGACAGCCTGAGGTGGTGCTGGTTGTATTTTACATGTGGGGAAAGTGAGCCATAAAGAGGTTGACTGAGTAGATTTAATTCTTGAAAGGAGCTGATGTGGACAGACCTGGATGTTAAAGTTGACAAGCTGAATATAGGCTCTCACTTGCACTTACCGTGTAGAGATTTATGGTTGTTAGGGGTGGGAACACCTTCTTGATGGCCAAATAGTGTATGCCTGTGCCCCGTCTGGTGGTGTTGCTTTCTTCAGCTGGTGGGGGACTGTGCAGGGGGGTGGGAAAGCCTGAAGCCACCACACAGCTGGAGTCTTAGTGCTGAGAAGTTGACTGAATACTTGCATGTTTGAAGTATGCAGCGCCTCTGGGACATGTGTGAGGCAATGCTGTTTACTTGTATCTACTTGTTTTCCAGGATAAAACTGCATAGTGTAAGCTTGTATCTGGGGCTACCTCTGTTATTCCTGGGTAGTCTCCAAAAGTATCTTAAAGCATTTGGAATCTCTTCTCCCTTGCCCTTGACTTCCTTGGTGGAGCACTGCTGGCCAGTTCGATGTTGTGACTTAGTTTCTGATCTAAGCCAAACAGGGCTGCTGAGACTGCTCAGTAGACACTAGAAGAGTGTTTTTCTCTGTTTGTACTCTCATCCAAGAAAAATGTACCTATATTTTGCATTTGATAACAGGTACCTTCATCTTCATGCTTCTGCCCAGCACTGTTACTTCAAGGAATAGGAATATAAAATGACATTATGGCTCTTAAGAAGACCCTGCCACATCCCCTTCCTGTAATCTGAAGGAATAATTATAACCTTAATGAAGGCCAGTTTGAAGTCCACTAGAAAGTATTTCATTTAACTGGAGTAAAGCAAAGCTTACTGGAACTACCGGTTCACTGGGTGTTTTCTCCCAGACTGGTATTTTAGCTGATCTGATTTGCTCAAGCCCTTGCAATGCTTTTCCTTTTCTTTCCTCTCCTCCTAACCCTCTAGAAAGCTGCCTCTAGAGGAGGTCCTTTTGACACAGAGGCTGCAAGTGCCACTGTGGGCACTTGGAATAATCCTCAGCTTCATCTTCTGCAGAGCTCTGGCTTTCTCCAGAAGAGCTTTCACGTGTTTCACACAGCGATTGCATTGTGCTCCCTCCCAGAGGCACGTGGCTGGGGCACTCCAGCACCTGTGGGAGTGAGCCTCCTTGTTGGAGGTGTTACTCTTAAGGGTTTAGCAATTGTCTGGTGTAATTCAGACTTCATTAAGAGTTTCCTCTGCGTTTTCCCTTCAGATAGAATTTATGACTAGAGTCAAATATATTCTTAAGCTGTTATTTTTTTTTTTTTTCCTTTGAATTGTGTTAGGCTCCTTCTATGAATGACTTCAGAGTGGTGTTCCTGCATGTCACCTGTCCCTTTTGTAACATATATATTATATTGATGTTATTTTAAGATCAGTTTCTGTTGACTTTGCCTGAAAAATCTCATTGTTGGCTTTTCCTTGGTAGACAAAAGAAGTTTGAAACTACCATAATTCCTTGAATTGGATTTCCAGTCTGATCCCATTAGGTTCAGCCAATGGAGCATTCCAGGAAGCAGAGTTTTTTGCAGGGCAAATCTCAGCTATGAGGATGAGATAAATCTGAAAGACTTAAAAACCAGCAGAGGGAAACCCCCATCGGAACAGCAATGGTAGAGAACTAATTGATGGGAGTATTTTTATTAGGGGATTGGAAGAGCCAAAAAAAGCCACCTTTTATTTTGCCTACATTGCTTTTTCATGTAAGGCTATAACTGAACCTGTCCTGGCCTGTCTGTATCTGGTTCCTCAGATGGGTGGGCACTCCTCTTCCCTCCCCTCCTCCTCCTTCTCCTTTTCTAAGTGTGAGTGTTGATCCTTGCAGTTTATTCCAGCAACTGTTTGAATTTATATGGTTATTTTAAGTGGGTTGATGTGGTGGTTTTTTTCCATCTCTCAGTGTCAGGACAGCCTGTGCAATGTGTTTTACGTAGTAACCAGCTGAATCTTTTAAATTGCACCCTCTTGTCCCCTGCTCTTTCTTTCTCCCTCCTACTTTGGCTGCAGAGTCTGTTGGAGAGGGGTGGAAAACAAGTTTGGCACCCACATGGTAGAGAGTACTGATTAGTTCCTAAAAGAGGCAGCAAGTTGATTGCTTGCAGAGATGATGTAAGCCCTTGCTCTGGGGTACATCAGGTTGGATTTCTCATGCTTTATCTTATAAAGCCTAAATTAACAGCTGGTTTGGTTTGAGTTCTCCGGGATCTGACTAAAGGATTACAGTCCATTCTCAAGTGAGTCAATCTAGTTTAATTTATTTCAGGTCTATCAAAAAAGATCAATCAAAGCTCTTTTGAAAGTAAAGCTGTAATCGGCCTGTGTACTTAGATGTCACTCTTGTTGTATTTGCTTCTTTGGTGGAAAAATGTTCAGGCTGCAGCTAAGACTGTATTGCAGTGTGAAGGGGTTTTTTTGTTTTGTTTTTGGGTTGTTTTTTTTAAAATACAGTTAGATATTTCAGAAGGTTACTTGTGTTTTGAGAACCGTTGCAGCCTTCATGTATGTCTAACCAAGTCTGCTCGTGTTTTTTTCTGAATCCTTGAACTTGAAACTGTACTTGAACTGGGAAGGATCGTGGTTTAGTGGTTAAAAATACAAGTAGGAGTTGGGAATCCAGATTCCTCTGCTGATTGTTAGACCTAAGACATGACCTCAGGCATCTCTTTTCATTGCTGTTTGTCTCAGTTTCCCCATCTGTACAGTAGGAACAAGAGAATTCAAACATGATCTAGACACAAAGTAGCTTGTGTTTACATAAGGGTGCAACTTAGAAATCAGCATATTCAACTGGGTGAAACTCTGTGTGTTTTCTTAAATCAGTGACCTGTATTGTTGTCTTGATGTGTGTAGTTCTGGAAATGACAGTATAGCTGATGCTAAACTGAGTTTTTGGCTCGACAGACCTAATCAGATTTTAGGGAGCCAAGTTGCTGCAGGAAATGAAGTACTGAACTAGTATAAAACCTCTGTACCAGTTTCTTTTTTTTTTATATCTTTTGGAGCCTAAGCGTCGCGGCAGACTTGATGCCAGATCAGGTATCAGCTGGCGTTCTGCCACTGACATAAACTCCATACCATGGTCTCTTGTTAATTTGACAAGAACATAATTGAGTGCCTACACCCTAACTGGATAGGTGCTGGATGATCTGGTACTGCAGATGTGTGATAAACATCATGGAAACATGGCCTGATTTTAGCAATTGCACAATAGTTTGTACGAGTTTGGTTTAATTAATTTCAGCTCTGATTTTTAAGGTTCTCATTTCTACATGCAGTCAAGGTGGGAGCATGGCATAAAAAATGAGAAAAATACACTACAAGGTTTCAGCCAGAGGTCGCTCACCTCGGTTCTGTGTTTCCTTCGTTGCATGAACAGAATGTGAAGTTGTTCATTTAGTGGCTCAAAGCTTGGTCTCTCTGAATCCTGTTGAGGTGCTTGCTAGACTTTTGGGAAGGAGGAGTGGCTCTGTTGGGCAGTCTGAAGACATGCTGCATTAGTTATGCTTCAGCAGAGGAGAAGCCCCTTTTATAGCATACCAACTTGTGCTTGCCACCAGTACCTCCCACTGACTTCCATGGAAGTTTGAGAGGCTAGTGGGAGAGACATTATAAAACAATACTTTGCAAAATAGAATGGGTGTCTTGCAAATGTCTTCAGCAGTAGAGAAGTTTGCACAGTAAAGTGTTTAATACTTGGTGCGTTGTTTTTTAAGCAGGAATTATCTTGAACTTCTTTTGTGATTGAGTAGGCCATTTCTTACTAATTTTTAACTCTCCCCTGCTTTTTCATGTAACTGAGTTAGAAATACATTACTGTATTTTCAGCCACTCTAAGTTGGTCTTTCGAGTATGCTGAACTACTAGTGGCAGTTTTGGTGGGCACCTTTTCGATGCGGGCATCTGAGATGGCCTTACCTGTTTCTGTTCCATGTGACAAATCTCCACTATGAACAATTCAGGTTCTTGCTTAAGAAAAGCTTCCATATGTATTTAAAAAAGCAGAAATAAATGGCTTAAGTTCCTTTCATGTACCATCTAGCTGTTTGAGGTTTTTTTGTTCTAGTCCACTTCCCAGCCACCAAGCAATTCTACTCAGTCTCTTACCTGAATGAGTGAAATGACTGCCACTGTTCTTGCAGATGAAGAGTATTTTTAAGATCTTCCTCCACCTCTTCTAAGAGCTGTTCTTCAGGCAGCTGCTCTTCCATGTTTGTACTTAAAAAGAAGCTGCAGCAGACAGGTGCTTGCAGACTGCATATGGGTTTCTTACAGTGGCTTAGTGTAATCTTTTTTAATGGTTCTCATCATACCAAGACATAGTCAGGATGCCACTTGTTGTATCACTAGATGACAGAATTGAGTAGTGGTCAGGCTGAGTCTTCTCATATGTACTGTGGCTATCGTTGGAGTATTTTATACTCCTGGAGAGGGATGCAGGTGTGTTCTCCCACCCAAATGTTATTCTTGGGAATGTGATTATTAGTCTGATAATAATTTCCTTCAGCTGGTTCTTTTTCTTTCTCAAACATGGGGAGGTTTATCAGGTGTCTGAAGTGTGAAGATTCTGTATCTACTCTGTGTTGGCAAATTGAGGACTACAGCAGTGGTTATCAATGTATATTTTCCACTCTATTTAAAAGCAAACTGACAATTAGTCACTAACTTCCCCATTCCTGTCCTATTAAGCAACCTCCTCCTGTAATGCCTCTGGGTAAAGTCTCCCGTTTTAAAAGCCAAGTCGCTGGGATTGCCTCCTTTTGATCCTCCCCTGCACCAGAACCTTTCATAGTGCCACCCCCCCATCCCTGCTACTGCTACCTGGGTGAAAAAATACAGGAAAGGAGGTTCAGAGTAAATGCTAGTAATTGTGCATGTAGTGTAATTGGGAGTTTCATTGACATGCTTATGTGAGCTGCTTCTTCATCTTAGTGCTTGAATGTACCACTAGACTTGCATTTAGCTTCTTGTGGCTGCTCTTTGATGCAGGTAGGCCATATTATAAATAGACTTGTTGCTATGGTGAAAATAGGAGTCCTTGTCTGCTGTGTGTAACCTTTTCTACTTTACTGGACATTGTAATGTTTCTTTTATTTTTTTTCCCCTTCCTCTTTTCGAATATGCCATAGTAAAATAGAATTCTGTTGTCTTTTCAGAGAAGGAATTTGAGTCAATGTGTTGGTTTGGAGGACAGTACTTTCAAGGTGTCTTCAAGAAGTTGGTGTTTTTTGGGGGTGAGGGGAGAGACTGGAAATGCCTTGCATGATGACTCAGCACTGCTGAGAGATCTGTGGGCCTCTCCCTAAACCCCGCGCCCCCCCCCCCCCCCCCCCCCCCCCCCCCCCCCGTCCTCAGAGAGAGAGATTAAAAAGCTTTCCCCTCCTCTTTCCATTACCTGGCTTCTCTCAGTTATTTTTACAAGGTTAATGCATTGTGCTTACAGTTTGCATTGTTGTGCCAATAAAACTTTAATAATGATGCTAAGATTGATGTGTGCATGGCCAGAAGTTGAATCTTCAGGATTCAGTTGAGAAAGGAAGGTGTGTGTTTGTCAGTAGCTGCCTGCAAGGTCCAAGGACTGCTGAGGCTCATTTCGAGGGCTTTGGGGAAGGGAGTGCTCTTCAGGGCTGATGGCTATAAAAGCTGAAGATGGCTGTGTCTGTCCATTAATCTGTTGAACTCATTGTTCTCGTTATCCCCATTTTATTTTGTTACTATGCTGCGTTTTGTGTAAAAGGAACTGGAAAAATCAAGTGTGACCACAGGCTTTGTGAGGCAGCAAGCTGTTAAGGAGAAGGGAGGAAAAAAAAGGGTGAGACTCTTCTTTCTGCTGCTCTGCTGTCGAGGACAGCAGTGGCTGCAGCTGCCCTCCAGCATGTCTTATGTGCACCTATCCCCTGGGATAGGATCTCTGAAGGGGGTGTCTGCCAAAACATCTGAGGATTGCTCTGTCTTGGCCCAGGTGTAAGCTGTGGTGGTCACACTGTCCCCTGTGTCCCCAGCTCTGCTGGCACCTGGTGCTGGGGACTGCATCTCAGCCAGAAACCCGTCACTATGAAGCCACAGCTGTTGGCTTTCTGCTGGGGATTTCCCCTGAAGATTTGAAATAACCTACTTGCCACACTGTCCACCTTCTCCTCAGCCTCCCAGCAATGAATCTGTTTCTCATTTAAAGTGTATTTTTCATAACTGCTCTGAAGTCTTGGAAGAGGGAAAACTGACTGTGCTTAATTCAAGTTCAGTTCTTTCCTCCCTCTGACCTCTGCTAGTATTTTTAAATGACGATAATTCATCTTATTTTAAAAAAACTAAGCTATGTCATCCTTGAGCTGCTCGGGGGAAGTTTAGTAGTAGTCAAAAATACAACCAAGGGGCAAGGTGTAGGAAATCCCATGCACCTCATTTTAGAGGATCTAAGTTTCAGAAGTTTATTTCTCTCCCCTGAAATTCTTCTTAGGAGCATTTGTTTGTGCTTTGACCTTGTGCCTAAGGGGTTTAATTCCCTCTTCTTTGTGTTGACCTGAAAAGTCACCAAGTCACTGTAAGTGTAGGGTGGTATCAGAGGAGCAGGAGGGCTGTGGCTAGTTTACATTTGCTGCTGTTGAAGGAAGCGACTTGCAGTAAAATAAATGCCACGTGTGGGAGAAAGGCCTGTCCTTTCACCAAGAACTGGTCTCTGATAATGTGGACTTGGGACTTTTGTCTGCTTTCATTTTTCCTACACCTGTTATTAAGCAAAGTTTATGGGCAAATACACCTTCAGCAGACTGTTGGCTTCTTCTCATATGTTTTCTCAGTCAACCAGGAGTATTTATTCAGAAGAATATTTTTACAGAGTGACCCCCTCTCTGAATACGGGCCCTGTTGTCCTGGCATGTCTTTCCCCATCCCCAGGGATCCAGGTATCATGGTGAGGGGTAAGAGGGAGTTGTGCCCAGGAGGCTGTGGGTGCTGATGGGCATGCCAAGCCTTGTGAAGCAGCTTTATCCTGGGTGCTGTCTCTCCACCCCAAAGTGCTGGGGAGGAAGGGCAGTTGCACAGGGGGAAGAGGGTGTGGGTTGGGGTGGAGAGTGAGATGGTGCATGAAAAGGTGTCATGTTCCCCTCTCCTTCCCATCAGCATCCTGCTTTTGTGTCCAGGCTGGGCTTCCCGCTGGGGCTGCACTGCTGTGGGTTGTTTCAATAGCTTAAAAAAAAAAAAAAAGTAAACCAAGGGATAACTTGGGTGAATGACCTGCCTGTTCTAGTAAATTTATTTTCATTTAGAAGTTTAAAAATGGCCCTGTTATCTGCTAATATTAGCGTTTTGTGTGACCTGACATGTTACGTTTGTGACCTGAGTGAGCAGGAGAGGGGAAGCGGTGCTGAATGGGGCTGCTGTACTTGAGGCTATTTTTCTCTCAGCCTCAGAAGCAGGACAATATCCCAGAATAGGAAGCTGTGGTGAAGTCACACTAGAGAGGGGACAGCCTGTGGTGCCCAGGACAGCTGCAGTACTGCCTCCTCCACAGGATGCAGACCTGAGACCCCACTCGTTTGTCATCACTGATCCCGTGGCTGCTGGGTGTCATCCTCACTGCTGGCATGCTCTGCCCTCTGTTGGGACCCTCACTTCTGCCTGAAGCCCCATGGGGTGGCCTCTGCAGCTCTGCAGAGCATTGCACCACCATAGGAGGTAGGCTGGGGACCGTGCGGGGTCATGCACGTGATGGAGAACTGTGGTGTGGGATCTATTTCCAGCTCTGCCACAAACTTCCCTTTTTCATTTTTGGAGCAAATCACTCAAGCTCCCTCTCCCCCATCCTGCCCATATGCAAAATGTGGCTGAGCACACTGTCCTCGTGGGAATGGTCTTTAAATAGATCTTTGCTTAGAAAGCGTTGTAGAGGGCAAGTTGCTGGATGGGTGCAAGACAGTATCAAGGTATGACTGGAGAAGGAGATTGTGCAGGAAGAAAAAAAAACAGATAAAAAAACCAAACCCCAGAGTACTAAATAGGTTTGGTGGTTTTTTTTAATTAAAAAATCTTCCAAGTCTTCCATGCCTGGCTTTACATTGTGAGATTAAAATGAATGTAAGAGGAGGGCTGGCAATGAAAAGTTACTACAGCTGTATTTTGGGTATAGAAATGTTGAGGGGATGAAGAGGAAGGGCTTTGGTGGGTAAGCTGATCTTCCTGGCCAAGAAGGGCCAGGTCTGGCTGCTTTCCTCAGCTGGGTGAATAACTCAAACTTTCCCAGCCTCCAGCAACCGAGGTGACATTGATAGTTGAGTTAAAACCATGCCTTGGTCAAAGAGGAAGCTTTTGCTTGCCAGTTTAATATTTTAAACTTCCAAAATCTCACCTATGCTCTCGTTTTTTGCTAATAAGTCCAAATGCACAAGCATCAGGTACCATACTTCTGCCTGCACACATGCTGGATAGGGTTTGGTTGGGGGAAAGATGACAAGTAGTTCCTTGACCAAATTCAGCAGGGCAGCCCATGTGCTGTATGTTTCTATTTGGATAAATTTGGTGGGTTTTGATTTCTACATAGTGGGGTGGAATCACACATGCAAGAGGGACTTTCTTTACATGAGTCACTGTATCACTAGCCATTTTAACTGAAATGCTTGTGATTTCACGCTGGAAATAAGAGATCCTTGAATCCAATTCAATTACATTATTAGATTTGGTACTGGGTACCCTGAGTGGGGGTCCAGCAAAATATTTTTCTTTATTCTTAACCTTGGTATTGACAGTATGTGTCTTTTTTGATGTTGATGTTCCTTGTTCATAGGATAGCCCTTGACTTCATTGGAGGGATAGTTGTGATGTTGCAGAAAGCCAGTAAGAGCCATTAGACAACTAAAGATGTTCTTTAGATGTGTGGCTTTAGCATATTAGCTGCCTGTATATTTATGTGCTGTACCTGGATGGCCTGTATCTGATAGTTACAGGTATATTTGCATCTATTAGCACCATTTGTAAATCACCTAGGTATTCAGCAGCTGCTTGAAAGGTGTTAAGTAAATGTGAGATCTCTGTCAAAACATAGTCATCGGAGTAAAAGGCTAGATTTTTTGGGGGAGGATGGTTTTGTCATTGGCATTGCCTCTGCCAGTAATTTTGACTGTTTTTGGAAAGGAGGAATTAAAATAATTGAATTTAATCGGAATTGAAATGAAACCAGTTGACAGCAGCAGTGGACAACCATGTGATTTGGGGAAATGGGCTTAAAAGCTGATGAGACAGAGTCACAGTGTGAAGAAAGCTGCTTCCCCCCCCCCCCCCCCCGAAATAACTTTTATGTTGCTTTCTAGAGTGTCTGCTGCTAATTGATTTATCCCCTGATAATAGTTTTGTTTGGTTTGTCTTCTGTAAATATATGCGCAAATTGTAATAACAAACAGTGTTTCTGCCATGTATGTTAAGACCTGCTGTACATTGTGGGGGAGCAGGAATAAAAGCTCTGTGCTATGATGCTCTGGAGTTTTCAGAGTTTGCCTGGGAAATGGTGGGGAAGGGTTTGCCTCTTCATGAGAGGCTATGGGGCAGGTTTGCCAAGGATATTTAGTGAGTGTTAGCAAAGTTGATCTTAAGCTGCCAAGGATATGGCGTGTTTTTTCTTGTGTCTTCATAAGTCCTCCTTTCAATGGGATTTTTGTGTGTGAAATGTATGAGGAATCCCACCTAAGCAGAACTGAAGTGGAAATAGCCTCACCTCTATGATAAGGGATGTGGAGAATATCTGTTTGATTTTTGAGATCGACATCCCTTCCCTTTCCCCTTATGAAATCTGTATGGTTTTTTTGGTGTATCGACATCTCTTTCATGAGGGAAAACATTTTTCTATATGAAGAAGATACACCATGCCCTTGCTAGCCTTTCTGCCTCTTTCTCACTGCTGTCAGTAGTGATGGTGAGCGCTGTCCAGGGTTTCACCTACCTCAGGGCTTCTGACCCTGAGCTTGTGTTTGCCCCAGGGAGGTTCAGAAGTGTCGGGGCTCTGGAAGCTAAGAAGACTAAGTGCAACAAAAGAGTGAGTCAGAGAAAAGGTGGAATACAACAGTTGGTTGCCAACAAGGTACTGGTTTAGGTTTACTGACCAAGAACAGAACAATCTACCCACTGGGTGAAGAGCATTGAGGATGCTCTGCTACACAAGTGGTCTTGGAGACAGGGATTTTAATCCTATTGCGTGGGTGGCAAGTGTAGGGGATTGGATAATTTGGGATTATCTGCAGGGTCCCCATACATTAATGTCAGTATACTTTAAATGGATCCATGTATTTGGTTTGTTCATGCAGCTGGGCATTGCTTAATCTGTTGTGGCTCTGCAGACCAGACAGCACCTAAAATGCTCTCAGCTTAACATCTGATGCAGGGGCTGAAGCAGAAAGCTGTATTAGGAGAAAGCAGGATTGATGGTTCTTTTACCAAATGAACTTTATGGAAAGAGGTAATGGCTGGATGTTTCAAGAGGGCCATGACCTGAGCCTCTGTAGTAAGTTTTTAAACAGAATCTGCTGTTAGATACTTCATTGCAATGGAAGTTTCATTTGGATGTGAAAACACTTAGAAACTAAAAAAGGAAAAAACCCCACAATACAGGGCTGTTGATTTTTTTTTTTTTTTTAATCAGGTTTTATCAACTTTTATTGTGCAAAGCTAGTGGTAGGGTCTTAGAAAGGGACAAATAACCAGGTCTGAGTGAGTTTGCTGATATGACACCAGAGAGGTTTAGCATGCATCCATTTTTTAGTGGCTTGAACTTTGTCAGTAAAGCAGCAAACTCTATGGTCACTCTTTGGAGAGTTCCCACCTTGCTGGTACAGCCTGTCTGTAGTCAGGTGAGTGCCTTACAGAGCAAATACGGGCCAGGAGGTTTAGTACACAGCATTAGCTTTGAAGCAAACCTTTATTTTTTTTGGTTCAGGGTTTCACATCAAGTCACACTCCCTCCTCTCACATTTTCTTCCTTGCCATCTCTCTCTCCTCTTCCAGGTTTCTTATCATCACTGTACAGGCTAGCAGCTTCTTTAAGCCTTGCAGCTAAAGAGGGCTTTGCTACAGCCAAAAAAAAGCAAACCAAAAAGAAGAAAACCAGGTCCCAAAACACCCAACCTAAACCCCAGGTCCTGTCCTGATGCTTGTCTTGGTGTAACTGAGGCAGCTCGGTGGCCAGGAGATTGCTGAATGGCTGGAAATTGCAGCTATCTTTAGTCTATGGAGGGGCCATGTGTGCAGCTGCATCTAAAATTTTTATCACCACCACTGCAGGTGAAAGGCTTTCATTTGGCTGTGCTGGTCCAGCAAAGTCTTTTTTATTTATGTACTTCCAAGCCCTTAAAACTTCTTTTAGGGTACCTCAGTAGGGAGTTAATAGAAACTTTTGAAATAGGAAAAATGCCTGTGGGTTAAGCAAAAAACCCAGTTGACCAACTTGAGCATAAAGCTGGCACTTAGTTGGTAGGTCATTTGCTGCGGGGGAGGGAGGAAGGTGGACTGCTGGACCACAGATAGCATTTCCCAATGGGAAAGAAGTTGTAAACACAATTAGCAGCTCTTAATTTGGGAATCAACGTATGCTTTATTTTGCTTCTGTTTGTATATTCTTGCAGCAAATGTCTCTAAGTCTTACTTGCAGTCCATTGTTGTTTTAATACTAGCTCAGCACGTTTATTTGTACACATGAACTGGAGTAGCATGTATATGGGCCACTATAAAAATAATCACATTTGGGAAGAGTGAAAATATTCAAGGGTTTATTCTCTGTAACTTCTTTTAAAAAGCCCAGCAAACAAAAAATGTCTTCACAGAGGAATTTGACTTGGGTTTAAATTTTCTTCTATTGAAGTTCCTTTCAAGAGAAGCAGGGTTTTGGTGTGTATGGGTTTTTTTGTTTAAACAAAAAGTACTTTCTTAAAGACTAAAATGTCTTAAGCATCAGCGTACTGCTCTACCTTGTTTCTGCTAAATGGGATTATAAGGGATTTAATTCTGCGAGAATTTCCATGTGTTGCAAGGGGTGACTTTTTACAGCATGTTAGAGTGTGCAGTACAAGACACTGTCCTCTGGTTCCCATCACATCCCTCTGCTCTGACTGGGTCTTCCCTTGATGCCAATACCTGAGCATCTGGGGCATCTTGGATCAGGCAGATTGGGGGAGTAAGAAGGTGTGTCAGAAATAAACACCCAACTTGAAGACTCGGTAGTTAGAAGCAAATTGTATTGATTTCTCTTTGCAGGTCTGATGGTTTTGAAAGCCACTTGCTGTGCAGCTTTAAAGCTCTGCCATATGTGCAGTCAATAAATGCTAGCAACGTGGCCAGCACTGCTCAGGCACAGAGGTAGCCATGCCTGGGAGCACCTCTGCCACTTGAAACACTGCAACCCACAGGGCTGCTTTGGCTTAAAAGTTAAGCAGGTGCTTGGGTGGATGGGAGGCTACAGGCACTATGTTAGCTCCTGTCTAAACACAAATGTTGTCTTTTTTAGCAAAATATTCTCCCTGCTTTCTTTTTCTTCCCAGTTTCATCAGTCTCTTTCTGGCTTTTTCCAAGCTGTTATTTTTTTTGGCACAGTGAATGCACTGCAAGTAGTAAGAACCATGACTTGAAATGGAGTATAAATAGAGAGGGAGAGTAGCTGTTCTGATTGCCATGGAGCGCAAACATAGCTTAGGAATTTTGGAGAGCCAGGTAGATTGTTATATATTTACTTTTTAAAAATATTTTTAGAGGACTTTGAAATTCTTGGTAATACTAAGATTTAGGTGCAGAATTTGAATCTGTCCCTTTGTGAGCTACTGTTGCTGCCCTCTGTTTATCACAAGCAGAAGCTATTCTGCCAAAATGCCTAGTTCTTGAATGGCATCTCCACAGGTAGGAGACCTATAAGACTTGTTTGAGTATCTAATTTTCTTTCTTCCCATACCAGTTTTGGCAGTGCTTTTTTGTGTACTCATTTTATACAGCTTTTTTTTATTATTATTATTTTTTTATTTCCTCCTTCCCTCCCCAACTCCCTTTGCATCCCTTGTAGCTCTAGAGAACTGGCTTGTTTATTGCTAATAGCATGGCTGGTGCCAAGAAATCCTGACTCCTGGTGCATTATCGTGGAGCTGTGACGCAGGGCAGGATCACGTTCCAGATCTCAGTCTTGTTTGTTTTGGATCCTTCTCATGCTATGGAGTAGCAACTAGTACTTGACTTCTCACACTGCTCCATTGGCTCCATCTTCTGCATCCCAGGATCCTGCCGCCTCCTCGCGTGTGCCTGCCTGGTCTGCTCGCCTTGTGCTCTGAACCCCCAGGGAGAGGAGGGATGGGAAGAGAGACATGGATTCCTCATCACGAAAAAGCTTTACTGAGAGGCTGGCTGGTCCTTTTGTATGAGAAACCGTGACTGGAGGCTTATTTTTTGTTGTGGTTTGGGGTTTGTTGTTTGTTTTGTTTTCCTTGTAGTTGTTTCAGTTGCCTTTTTAAGAAGGAAGGAATTGGTCTAGGAATTGGTGATGTTACCTGAGGTTTGCAGATTCAGAGCTTCTCTGCATCTTTTACTTACAGTCCTGATCAAAGCTCATTTATCATTTTACAGTTCAGCATTGAGGTTTTTCTCTCTTTTTTTTCTTTTTTTCTTCTTTTTTTTCCCTTTCTCTCCCCACCTATTTTTTTTCTCTGCATATTGCTTGCCCTGTGCAACAGATGTGAGGCTCTGATCCCACTTCCATTGAAGTCAATAGCCAAATTCCTATCGACTTCACTGACAGCAAGAGCAAGCCCCTGTCTAGGGAGTGAGGATTAGAGCTAAGTAGGAGTAAGTAAAGTACAATAAAATCAGAATATCCTACTTACTGCTTAATGCCATGAATTCTGTTTTGAAGAATTTCTGTTTTGAATCCCATGGCTTTTTCATGCTGGTGAATGCCAAGAGCTGAATTCACAGGGGTGGGGAAGAGGAGGAGCTGACAAGCATAAGAGGGTTTTGGTTTCTGGAGTTAGGAGGGACATTGGTAGAAAGGAATAAAAACAGTCCATGATTCCTTCATGACCCTGCAGTAAAAGGACTTCAGCTGATGGATGAGGGGCTTGGTTTGGCAGACAGGCTGCACTGGATCCACTTTTGACCGTGTCAGCCTAGTGTCACTGTCTAAATCTGGAATGCTGTTGTGTGTTATGGGAATATAAATAAAACAAAAAAAAAAACCCAAAACGCTCAGGAAGGGGAAAATGGTTGGACAGAATCTTTAAATAAAAAAATAACATCTATAAAAAACCATCACCCCCTTCCTGTCCCCTTCTCTAAATACATGCCTGAAATTAAAATAATACAAAAAACCCCAACCAAAACAAAGAAAAACCCACTAAATCCCCAACAAATACAAACCAAACAGGCTAAGGGAGGGAAAAAGTGGTTATTTTCTAGATGCTTTTCTGCAGACGAGCCTTCCCAAAGGTGCCCAGATCTGCTCCAGGGAGATGGTGAGATGTGGCAGAAGACTCCTTGTCCCCATGCAGCTCCTTTCTCAGCTGCCCCTGTGCCCACCTGGGGACACAGGAGCTGCCTGACCCTGGTGATGTGCTGTGGCCATGGCCATCTCCTCCTGCCAGGATGTGGTGACACGTGAGGGGGTGCGTAGACTTGGACCCCTGCAGACAGCAGCGTGGCCTTTAGCACCGCTGCCTCTTGGGGCCCCACAAGGAAGAATAGGCTGTTATCCTGGCAGGGCAATACTATCCGTGTTTTACAAGCAGGAAGGCTGAGGCAAAGGGTTTATTTTCGTGTGAGTCATTCAGGATGGCCCAGGAGCCTGTGGCGGATGTGGAAATTCAATGTCCTGCAGAGCCCTGGTCCTGTGTCATCTCTCCCTGTCCTGCAAAGCTTGTGGATTTGCATGATGTGTACTGGCCAGGGATGCTTATCTCCTTAGGGATGTGCTGCTGGCACACATCTGCTGTCTCTCTAGGCAGCATGCAAGGTGTGGCTTTGTGTCAGAAAAGGTGTGTGGGGGGGGGCTGCTGATCTTAGGGAGTGATCTGGAACTGCTGGAAAACGCAGCGACAGAGAAGCAAGCCCCGTTTCTGGGGTCATGAACCCAGGTAGACAGGGCATGTGGGTTTTGCTGCGCCTCTTCCTTGTGTCACCACTCTGCTAGGATGTTTTCTTCACTTGCTTTTCCTTTCTTTTTCCCTTCGCTCTCTCTTTTGGCCAGGATTTTAACATATATCACAGGCTGGTAGGCTAAGAGCCTGGGACTTCCCCTCACCGCACTCAAAGTCTTTGATCTTTTGCTTTGGAGGTAACATCAAAAGAATGGCTGAGAAAGACAGCCAGCGCTGTGAAGTTCAACGTTCAAGTTAATAGCTTGACTGAAGGTTGTGCTGCATTGCTGGAGCCGGAGTAAACAGAGGCGAGCGCACACATTTCCCTGGAAATGGACCCTAGTGCTGCAGGAGGCCTTCATTTGCATTCACAATTAATCTGGGCTCTACAGAAGGGCAGGCTTCTTGTTTTATTTTGTTACTGTTTTTTTAATTCCTCCTGTATGGGAGAAGCAGGACAGTTGGTGCAGGGAGCTGCTTTACTCAGTGGTCCCAAGGACTGGTGGTGCCCACGTTTGCACCCTTGCAGCCCCATCCTGCAGCGTGTCTGCACTTTATAATTTCTGCGTTTTGTTCATTTTCAAAATGATTAACCTAAAGTCTGTTGGCAAACAATTGCCTTCTCCCTTCTAATAACAATAACAATAATAATAGTATCACTAACCACTCCCTGCCCATACAGTGGATAGTATGGACTTCCCCATGCCAGATATTCCTGTGAATTCCTTTCCCATTTCTGTTTGAACTGCTCCTGACATGTGTGGGCAAATAGCTGCTCCATCCAATCTTCCATTGCTATCTTCTGCAATTTTGGTGGCCTCTGTTCTATGTGTGTGTGTATGTGTAGAAGGATTGCTTTGTTGTTTTGTTGTTGTTGTTTGTTTGTTTTTTCATATATATAGATTTTTTTTTTTAATGCACTGCAAATAAGGTGGGGAATTTTGTCTGATTTCACATGATGGTGTGCAGCCAGGCCCTTTTCTCCATGGCTTGGGTTATGAGGTGGAAGCTACTAGGCAGCATAGGTTAGTCACAAGTAGTTAATAATTTGGCACTGGTGGTAATGATGTGGGAATCAGAGTTTCTGATGGGCAAAACACTGAAGACTCCAGCAACTTCACTGAGTTGCTTGACATTTGTGGATGAAGTGGCCTGATATATTGTATTTACAAGTTTAACTTCATAGTAAAGTGAAACCTAAGAACTCAATTTGTTTTCAAACACATTTATATGAATGAGATGCACCAAGGATACTGTTAGTCCCCAGACAGAAGGATATTCTTCCTCATCCTGGAACAAAATAGGAGACTCAGATAAGGATAAAAGTTAATGTCCTTAATAAACTAAGAGAGGAGGTTTAAAATTACTTCAAGGGTGAAAGCACTTTGTCCAATGTGACTCCAACTTCTGTAAATTTACTTATAAAATAAAAAAATGTTAGTCACCATATTTTTTTTGCAAGTCTTTGACCTTCTGAGCAGAGCTGCGCTGTGGGACTTAAATCATTCACCAGTGCAAGGGATGGGATTCACAAAGGAGCAGAGCCAGTCAGACACTCAAGTCCTTATGGCTTCTTGGAAAAATCCTGACCTGAATACTTTGCCCTGTGGAGTGAATTAGTTTAGGACATTTATGCCCTTTCGAGGAAATGTGGAATGCTCTGGCGGGTAATGACCCCACTGGATGAGACCACAGGACTCTTTCTACAGGACACTGAGGTGTGTTAATTTTGGAGCCAGTTATCATTGAGAAGCAATGACAAAACATCCAGTCCCACAGAATGACAGCCTGAAGCAAACATTGCAGGAGCTGCTGATCTTTTCCTGGATTGATTGCATATGTGGTGGATGATTGCATAGAGGTCCTGTGTTTATCCACTGCTCCTCTGCTGTTATTTCTCCAGCAAGCAGGAGAAATGTTTTTTATTTTTATTTATTTTTTTTAATGAGACTAATTGTTATGATTAAACCCACACATGGTTAGAGGAATTTTTCTACAATACTGGGGTAACTCCTGATAGCCATCACTGGAGATCTCCCTGGGGGGACTCACCTGAGGAATGGGGAGGGCAGAGCAGTTTGAGTTCTTTCTGCCCTTCAGCTGACATCTTATAGACAAGATGTTGTAAATCCTCATGTTGCTTATGGGGGGGACTGAAGGGGAAAAAAAAAAATAAAAATTCTGTAGAGTAGCAGCTATGGTATCATCACACGTTGCTTAATAAGCCTGATGTTGCATGTTAGAGGTAAGCTCTTTATTGGGAGCAGGGAGCACTGTAATGACCTTTGTGTGCAGGTCTGTTGAGATGAAAGGTCCCTGCTGTGAGGTTATCAGTAAGCTGTGTGCCATGCAGAAGCACCAATTTCAACTTATTGTCCTGCCTAGATACTCCTCAGTCTATTAATGCTTTCAAAAATATGTTTAGGAGTTTGTTTTTTTTCCCCTCTGATTCTACCTAGGACAAATTTGACTTGGAAATAGAACAGAAATGCTGTGTCGTGATTTTTAAAATAAATAAGCTATTGCTATGAAAGGGAGCTCATTGATCCTTACTTGCTTCTTTTATAATTACCCTTATATGCAGTCATCCTGTTTAAAAAAACAAAAACACCTCTCAAAACCCCACCAGACAGCTAACACAGCTCGTTGTGTCCCTCCTCACTCCTGTCTCTTCAACCTCAAGAACTTATAAAATACAAGTGTCCACAATAAGATTATAAAATGTTGTAAGATTGGAGTCTTTGCTTTCTCAGCTGTTCAGTAAATAGGTTGGTGTCTCTTGGATGTGCCCTGAGGCTCTGAAACCTGAGGCCTGCCCACATCTTGAGTTCTACTTTCCTCCTTGCAAAGTGCCTCTGGCTAGTGGAGCTGTCGATGCAGTCCCTTCCACCCCCCAGCCCTGCTAAGCAAAAGCATTTTTTTTTTTTAAATTTTTTTTTTTAAGTCAGCTGTAACAAACCTACTTGGTTTTTATCAGTTGCAGGTAAGGCTAAAACCTAAAATATTAATTTAACACTTGTGGGTCCAGGACACTTTGTGCAGGCGTGTGGAAGCCTGGATGCTGCTGGCTTGTCTGTGGCTCTTCCAGCGGGCTCATGGGGGGCTGGTGTGTGCCCCCAGTCGTAGCCTGAGCCACTGTGGGGACCACCCCATCCCCTTGAGGTCTGTGCTGCTGCCTCAGCACCTGGGTTGGGCCCTTGGCTTTTGGAGAGCATGCTGTAGGTGAGTGCTTTTTTGCAGGCTGGCTCCTGGGTGGTCCAGGGTTGGGCTGTCATCTCCGGGAGCCTCTCCCCGGGGATTCCTGCCCTTTCCTCCTGCACGGGCTTGTCGCAGCCCCAGTTCTTACCTTCCTGCAAAGGCAAAGTGCAAGCTGGTGCCTAACTCCCAGGATTTAATAATAAATAGGCTGCCCTGTGCCGGCTTCCAGAGGGTGTACTGCTGTGCATCCCCCTTTTGTCTTCTCCTGGGAATGCTGCGTTTTGCAGGCGTTTCACAGCCAAGGGGGGCTGCCAGGGGTCCCCTCCTCTCGCAGGCAGCTCTGGCCTCTGCATCCCTCCCTCCCAATGGCTGAGCAGGGATGTATCTGTTTCTGGGGAGAGCTCCCATAGGGAGCAAGGCATTTGCTCATTGTGTGGAGTGGTGGGGGGATAGTTAAGCTATCCTGCACTTAACTCTGGATAAACCTGATGTACCATCCCCAGAGGGGATTTTGCTCCATTACAAAGCCAAATACATCTTTCTGCTCTGCTTTTTGGCTCTGTTAAGTGGAAGTTGTTCTTCTAGTACTAGCTAAGTGCCTTTAATTTTTATTATTTTTTGCATATTCATATCAAGACAGGGAATGTAAGTTGCATGAACAAACTTAAAAAACACTCAGCATTTAGCATGGTCCTTTAAATAAATAAAAATTGCCTTGCAGGCCAGCCAGTTCAAAATGCCTATGCTATATTTAGCAACAAGAGCAACATTTTTGGCTATTTGCAGATTTATAGGCTCAGGGCTGCTCTTATGAGTCCTTTGTTTTAACTTTGAGGCTGTGGCATGAAAGTGTGACAGACGCCAATCCGGGGAGCGCGGGCGTGTTGTGTCTGCGGGAGCAGGCTCTGCTCCCCAGGGCCATCCGTGAGGTGTTCGCCACTGGATTGCTGCAGAAAAGCATCCCTCACCTCCAAAACAAACCTCTTCCACAACCACAAGAATTTGGCATGTGAAACAGAGTCCCTCCAGGACATGAGCTGTTGCAGAGCTGCTGATACCCTTCTCCCTGGGACAGAGGCCCCTTCCCAGCCAGCATTTCTATATACGTTGACTGTTTTTCTTTAATTACAATTTTTTTCTCCTGTCTCTCTCCCCCCTCTCCTTCCAGAGGAAAAGTGCAGGCTCATGCATGTTACATTTTTCCCTATGCAGAAGATAATCTGCTTTTTTTTTCTTTTTCCTGTGGATATGTAGAACAGTGTATGGTTTCAAATCGCTGCTTAAAAAAGTGGGGTTTACTTTTTTTTTTTTCAATTTGTTAAAACCAAAAGGATTATTTTGTGTTAGTGCATTGTGCTCTTTGACTTCTGCTTCTTGTCACTTCAGCTCAGGGAGTGGATATGCCACTGTAGTTGTTCTGACTTAAGAACATTTTTCTCTCTGAATAAACAAAACGAACTTTTATCTAAAACTTCCATTAGTATATCGTGTACATCTTGGTCCTTAAACAATGCCAAATCAACAAAAGTTGCTTAAATTTAATGTATAACCTAGTCTTACTTGAAAATTCAAAATCACTTACAAATGCTACATCATTATTTGAATTTGACTGGAATTGGACATACTTTCATTGGAGTGCCTTTTTAATTGGGGAAAAGTAATTCCCAGTGGTCTCCATTCTGGCCCATATTTGCCTTCACATCTTGTCTGTGTGCATCTTCTGTAAGAAGAGACCAACATTTTGTTTATTCTTGAGGAAAAGTTTATGTGGCTGATGATTCAACTAAGAATATTTTTTAAATACTTCATTTAAATACCATAAATGCTTATTACACTGTTTTGGTGGTGCTGGAGGAAACCAGAAAATAAATACACAGGGTGGCTGCCCAGGAACAAGAAGTGACAGCACAGATTTAGTGAATACTTCATTTGTTTGGTTTTGCTTTCATCTCAAGTGATTCACTAAGTCCTCTGCCTAAATATAATTCTTCCTACTTAACTAGGAGTCAGCTTTGCCTCTGACTATATAGGATGTCTTTTCCATGGGTATCTGAAGGCTAGCCTTCATCTTGTCCTCTTCTAATGGACAATTGAGACATCCAGCCTGCATTTGGAAGAAAAATGGGGTGCGAGTGGTCCTACTGGCCCCATGGGCTAACGCCTTCAGAGAAACAAATAGGAGGATTATTGATAGGGGAAACAACTGGTGCCAAATCCTGGGAGGGAACATTTCTTCCCTAGCTCTCCAGGAGGGATTTGGAAAGAGTTGTAATCCTGGGTTAGGAGTAATTTGTTACAGCAAGATGATACTTGAGTGGCAGGAGGATTCTGGCGGAGCAGCAAGAGGGTTTTATTCAGAGGAGTAGCTGGTCTTGCAGAAGGTCAGTCTGACACAAATCCTACCCCAGCCCACAAGTTTTGTTTCTCAGCCAGCGCAATTAGCTGAGGGGACTTTCGACCTCTTTTACATCTTTCAAAGACATCTCCATGCATCTGAGCTAAAAGATAACGGCAAGGAATGTGGACCAGGATATGATGCAGTGGAAAGTTTTTTTGGTTTTGTTTTTTTTCTTTTCTTTCTTTCTTTTTCCCCCAAAGCAGGCTTTCTGAAAAACGTAATAACCTGAACCAACAACCTTTCCAGCTTCTCCTAGGAGGTCAGAATATCACTGGTTTCAGTGTTATCTCCAGGATTTTTTCCTGAGGTTGCCTTTGTGTTACATTTTTGGGTTTACTTTTTGGGTTTGTTTGTTTTGTTTTAAAAACAGATAGACAAAAGTTACCAACCCTGGGGAAAGAGAATTTTGCAAGTTCTTGGTTTTCATGAGGGCCTGAAACCCTTGGAGCCATCTATTCTGCAGTAACCCCTTGTTGCATTGAAGACCCAATCGCACATGGAAACCACAAGGGAGGCGACAGGAAATTTGGTATGAAATTTGCTGGGTTTACTAGAGTTGCCCAGAATTGCTACATCAACAGGAATTTTTGTGGTAGTGATTCGAGTCATGAGTTTCACTTACCCAACAGTGGGAGAAAATGACTCTTTCAGTAAAACCCTGTTAGGCGACATTACAATAACAAGCAAATAGCTAATTTTTCCTATAGCACCTTTATGCTGGGACTCCACTCTTGTTTGCAGGTACTTGACGGGACCTGAGGTGAGAATTTGGATCCAAGAGTGAAGGATAAAAATCCCCAACTCAGATAGTCCGAGAGGTCCCTTTGGAGGCGGATGCGCCTCACCAGGCATCCTTGTCTCGTCTTGCCCTTGTTGTGTGTCTGCTGGCCTCTGATAGCTGGAGGTGCTGAGCACTTTAATTAAAGTTTAATTATTTGACCCTCTTTCAGCTCAGATTTGGTAAACTGAGGCTTCTGAACTGGTGCAGCTCCTCACGGAAAGTGTGTGACAAACCACTGGTACTCGGTCTGGTGGAAGCAGGGCACGGTGCTGCCTTGCTAAGGGCCACCGCTGCGCAGCCAGCCAGCCCTGGTCCCCCTCCTTATCCTCCCTCCCTCTGCACTGTAAGAAACCAAATCAGGCTTTTTTTCCTCTTACAAGTAGAAAGGACTTGAGAGAACAGACTGGGCAACTGTCAATCTCTGCTGACAGTAGCAGATAAGGAAGGCAGCTGGGACTGATCCAGGACAGAGGTGCACAGACACAGGCCTCTGTATCTTTTCTTTGCACACACACACACATACACACACACACAGTGGAAAATGGTGGTAGTTCAGCAGCCATTTTGAATCCTGGTCATGTGGAGATGACTTTCCTGATGGGCATTACCACCAGGGTACCAAAGGAGTCGTGATTAATGCTTTTTGGTAATTAGGAAACATGTTAACTCCTGCTCCAGCCTCTGAGTGGTAGAAGCGAGGGGAAGATGGGGGGTAATTCTGGAGAGACCCTTTTTCTTCTTATGCCACCACACTGTCCTGTGCCACAGATCTAAGCAGTGGGGTGAGAACGGAGCAGGACAGAGCAGACGTGTGTTCTGCAGTATTAAAGCAGAACCAGACTGGTTGACCACTGAACTCTGTTGTTTTGGTTTACTTTGTTTTCTTGGAGTTCTTGTGTTTCTCCTTAAAAAAACATAAAATATTTTTTAAAAAAGGTTGTTGCAAAGCTTAGAATACTTCCTTTACAAATGGAGTTATACTTTTAACAGAGTGGAAAGTTTTAAGGGAGGCAAGGTTCCCTTGGAGCGGCCCTTCTGACAAAGTGAAGGTAGTTCAGTGCCATGATCTCTGTCTCTAACGTGCTGTCAGATATTTTTACTGTCTTTATTTAATGGGGAGGAAAGGAATTATATTTTATAGACCATAAAATGCATTCTTGGACTTCATGCAAACACTAGTTACCAATTGTTCTCTCACTCTCTGGGAGATTGCCAGGAGGAGAAATTAAATGTGGGTCTGTACATCAAATTGTTTGGTGAGTCTTGGGGGCTGTTTTAGCTTTGCTAGGTATAAAAAAAACTGTGTCTACAGCAGGATTTTGTTGAGATTTCATGACTGTCCTTTCTCTCATGGTAACTCTATGCTTCAGTGGAACAGAACAGTTGCAGAGAAAATCTAGGGAAAGTAATTTGAAGATGATGGTTTTTTCTTAGCTGGCTTAAAGTAGATAAAATGTTTGTTCTTGTTTCTTGACTGAGCTTATGCTTTATTTGTGCCTGTCTTTCGGAACAGTACTTTGTAGGCATCCTAATAGTACTCAGCCAGCCTGCTGATTTGTGCAGTGAGTGCTGTGGAGGCTTTAAAATTAAATACGAAAAAATTAATGGTGCTTTCCCAAGCTCCACCCAGGATCAAGAAACACTGCGTGCAGTTGTTTTGCTGAGATACCATGTGAACTGCAGAAAGTAATGCTGTACTTCTGTCACATGAACACTCTTCCTCTTGTAAAGCTGAAAAAATGATTTTTAATTCCTGCAGTAGCTGATTAGCCTCTACTTAGCTTCCTCATGTTCAGTATCAATATCCTAGAACTCAACTGTAGGCTACCAACCATCCTTTCATTAGAAGCAAAAAACCTGCTTTACTTCAGTGTTTTGGTAGAACTGATGGCAAGAATGCCTTTCATGTATGTCAGAATGAGCAAATAATTATCTGAATTTGCTTGAACTTTCTTAGGCAATAATTTTTAAGGAAGATTCTGGTTACTCTCTTCAGCTCTCTTCCATGGCAGCCTCCTCTGTGTCCTTATTGCTGTGTATAGAAAAATGGTGTAAGTGGGAGAGGTGTGTGGCAGTAGTGATTGGATGTAGCTGTTAATATTGCATCTCATCTGGGATGCAGAAGAAGAGCTGTGTGCACTGGGAGGGCACAGAGCCTGGTGGTTAGGTCAGGGGAAAAGCAACTGGTGTGGTAGTTCTGGGAAATTCCTCCATCTCCACTCGGTCTGACCGCTCACCCGAGAGGGAGCAGCAGTTGTCGAGGTGATCACGGGGCTCAAACTATTTATCTGTGCCATGTTTCTCCCCAAAATGGGCATCCTCTTTGCCCATCACCTTAGATTGCCCTATACCTTCAGCAGGACACTTCCAGATCACAGGATTTCTGCTTTCCGGCACCCCCTCTGTGAGATTATCTTTATTCTTTGGTTGCTAACACATTTCTGTAACTTTCAGGCTGTGAAGAACTCTGCCTTCTTTTTTTATGCTCTAGCAGCACTTCAGCAATGTGACAAAGGCACGGGCAAAATATTAAGATAGGCAACTCAGGGCTCTCATTTTCAGTGACTCTTCTTTATTTCTGGAAGGGAAAGGGACAGGGTCATTAGAGTTCTTAATAGTGTGGAAATTCAAGGCACTTGCAAGTGTCTTGTTCAGGAATATGTGTCACAGGATGGTTTGGCCAATACCAGTGCTTGTGAATAACTAGCATTTTAAATTGGGAAGAGGACTTAATGCCTTATGTGCATTTGACTGTGCAGGTACACAACACTTGCCAGTTCCTTTTTTTTGGTGTCACTTTTTGCCTATTTATTTTATTAATATTATTTTTCAGTGTTGCAACCATTTAAAAAATTCTATTAGTTGTTTGTTTTTTTTTAAAGTAAAAATTGGAGACATGCTATAAATACTTATGTGTTTTAGAATACTGTGCTTTCTTTTCTTGAATGCTGTGAGGAAAACTTATGTGGAAAGGACTGGTCTCATTGAATAAGCTTCGTTGCTCTCATTTTGAGCAACTCCCCTGTGCCTCATCGTGGTACATTACATATTCTGTAAAAGGGCTGAACATTGTGGGTCGTGTCTATTACTTCTCATACAAAAAATTCCAGACATTGCATATCTGCAAGAAATAGCAGGCCCTTTTAAAGTTCTTTCGGCAATCTCTAGTAATGTAAAAAATCCTCCAGACTTTGCTCTCATATTGGACACCTCTACAAACAAGGTGGTAGCTGAAAACCAAAAATAATGGGTTGTGATAAATTAAGGGATGGAGCAGAAGCTGAGGGTCTCTGTAGAGGCTTTACTTTCTGACTTAAGTTGGGACACTAGTAGGTTGCAGACCTTTCTTTGTAGGTACCAATATGAGAATCCTTTTGCAACTATTTGCTTGTCCACAGAGAGCAATTACAGTCTTGCTAAGCTCCATCTTGGTTCACATCACCTTCCCCATAAATCTCAGCCCTCCCCTCAGCATTGTGCTCTCCTGTGTTACTACTGAATTATCTCAGGTTAAAATTTGTCTAGCTTCCCCCTTGCAAAGAGTTGCCAACTAAATATCAGAGAAACTCCTGAGCCTCAAACTGGGCATCCAGATGTGTACCTCCATGTGGTTCTGCAATACTGACTAGGTAAGAGACTAACAGCAAAACTAGGATCAGAAGTATTTCCACGTGCATGCCAAGTGCAGACTGTGAAGGTGGAGATGTGGTCCCATGGTTGGGGGAGGTATTGGAGGTCTGTGGCATCACGCTTGATTCCAGCAGCTCTGCTCCTGCTTTTTTCAGTTCCTGGGAGCTAATGAACACCAGCTGCAGGAAACCTGAGCTAGAAAGTGTTGTGCAGTTTTCCCTCTGTTTAAAAATGTCTTCTTTTTTTTTTTCTTCTTTTTTTTTTTTTTTTTTTTTTTAATTGCACCTTTGTATTTATGTGCTGTGGGACATCACTCTTAGGGTGTTCCAGCAATGAAAACACTAGCATGACAAGGAAGCAAATCCAGGTTGGACACTGGTGGAGGAAACACCTGTGAGCTTGGTGCCATCCCTTCCACTGGAGCAGTGCTGCTGTGAGCCCAGCCCTGACATGGAGGATGGTGGCTGGCCGTGGGTAGGAGTTCCCACCACACTCCTCCAGTCTTGGATGTGAATTTTATCTCCTTTTGACTAACTCAGCTCTCTCTTGGAAAGAGATTTGGGAAAGATGTTTGTTTGTCCTGCTGGTGCCCAGGAAGGCAGCTGTTTTGGGGTGGTATTTGGGGGGTTGGGCATGCGGAGCTGCTCTTGGTGGGTCTGTGCTTTGTGGGGCTTTCTGGTTGCAGAAGGGAGGTGTGGATGTGATGCTCACAGGACTGGAGAGTAGAGTGCAGGGTGTTTTGGTTTTTTTAGTGTGTTTTTTTTTCTTCTACAGAAAAAAATCTGGACCATTCAAATCATTTGCCTTTTCCCTTGTGCTGACAATTTAACAGCCTTTTTAAAAGCTTTGGTTTCTCTCAAGTACGCTCACCCCATACGTGTTTTAATTTTTGTGCGGAGGCCTGGAGCTTAACAATTATTTTGCTGAAGCTCTCTGAGACTTGCCATAAAACTTTTTTTTTTTAAACACACACATGCTAATGATCCCCATCAGATCATATTGTTAAACAGGGAATAAAATACTTAGGCCAAGATGACATTATTTAAAAAAATGTTAAAAGTGGGCCAGCAGAGCTCATTTCAACAGACTTGCTCTGAAATAATTTGCACAGATTTGTTAGAGTTAATTTGTTGAAAAGTTCAGTGTTTGTACAGGCAAGTCCTAATTTGCACACTGAGACACAGAAGCAGGAGAAGAGTGAGTGTGTGTCCAGCAGTTTGCAGGAGCAGGATGGTGGGAACTTCCCTCCCTCCTGCCCTTCCCCCCTCTCCCCATCCCGGTGCAGGAATGCACAAGCAGTGTCAGAAGGCTGGGAAAGTCAGCTTCAGATTTTTGCGGACTCCTTGCAAATCAGAGGAACCGTCTGGCTCAAATCTGCATTTAGGGCCAAGAGAAGAGGATTTCCTGCTATTTAGTTGCTTGAGGAAGGAAAGGATTTACCTCTCCGCTGTAACAGGACTTAATTTTTCTCCCCTTTAATAAGAATATCTCAGTGTAGGGCAGCAATAGTAAACCTGCAAAAGCAATCAAGCCTCTCCCCCCTCTTCCTTCTCCTTCCTCACGCCATGATGCAGCTCCCCCCTGCCCAAGCATCCTCCCATCCCAGCTCCCAGCCCCGGTGATGGTTTGGCATCTCCTTCCACATGGTGAAAGAGAGAGTTGTGGAGGGGGCGGCTGCTGCGACGTCGCTCCCTCGGACGGCTGCCTCGCTCAGCCCGCCATCTGGATCCAGTTAGCTCTCTCGGCAGTAGGGCTGAGTCTCATTTCCTCCAACCAGTAATGTTATATAGGCAGTGATCCTGTTCTGCCCTAACATAATTGAAAATTATGTGTATTGTAGGCTCGCAGCGCTGAAATGTAGACTCGTAAAAATCTGTGGCTCAGGTAGCCTGTGGAGATTGAATTTGGCACACAATGAAGCTTTTATGTAAAGTAAGAATTATAAGCCACCACATCGATATTGTGTTACAGGCATGACAATTCTTGGATGAAGAGGCCTTGAGTCAGGCTCGTCACCTTAAACAATGCTAATATTTCATATTTTATCAACAGGGCTGGTGTTCTGAAGCCAGCAAATTAGACTTTTTTTCTTTTGCAAACATCCCACCATTGAATCTGTGGGTTCGTTAGCTTGACGCAAGCATTGGCTGCGGGCTCTGGCCCTCTCTGTTTATCTGGCGGACAGAACATCTCGCCCTTGGCGGGGCCATGGATGCTGCTCTGGAGCCTGGCCACTTGGTAGAGCTCATGGAAGTAGTTTTATGGACCCTTGCGTGTTACTGCTTTCTGTGAGGGCTGTTTATTTCATTTTGGTTTTTTCCTTCACTGATGTGTTACCCACTGGTGGAAATGGAAGCTGTGTGTGCCCTTATGTGTAAAACTGGGCCTTCTGTGTTTGGACCATTCTTGCTGGTCTCCATGTGCATGTCCAAGGGCAGAATCAGCTTTGGCTGCATTTTAGCCTTTGTACTTTATGACTTCTTGGATCCTCTTTGGCAGAGAAGGGTAAGAGAAGGACTTTAGTGGAGTCTAAACTAAGGGTTTTTAAAGGAGAGAAGCAAAGTAGCAGTAATATCTTCTGAAACTTTCATCTTGCATTAGACTGGTCAGCCTGGTGTGAGGGCACCCACACAGAACATACAGGTTCTTGTGAGATAAAGGTGGAGCAGCAACAACTCAACCTTCCTTGCTCTGTTACTTTTAAGGGAATTTATTGCTAGTAGAACCAGCAAAAATGGACAGTCCTGAGAAGCCTACACATTTCTTGATCTGTCTTTTAGAACAGCTGATCTCCTCCATGGTTGTCATCGTTGTAGGAATATTCCACAGTTTGCTTGTGACCATGGAATGGTCATGGGAAAATGAGGGTGGTTGGTTTATTTTAGTGGGTAACAGCTTAGTGGACGTTTTCTGAAAGGCCACCAGTTGGGCTGGCAGTTTCTTATAAGAGCTTTAGCTGTGATAGCAGTGACTTCTTACGCTAAAATGGTTGTGGAGTTTGAAACAGATCTGTATGCCATGTGGCACACATCCTGTGAGGATGTTTTCCATGGAATAAGAGAAAAATACTAAAGTAGCTGGCTGCAAAGCCTAGGGAAGCTGATAGCTGCTGCAACCTATCGGGAACCTTTCTGCAAATTCATATGCCCCCTTATGTGGTGGTGTTACAATCACTGTCTAAGTCAACTGATGGACTCTAAAACTGCAGTGGTTGACTTGTTTAATAGTGCCATCTGCCAATCTGAAATGTACTAGATTTCCCCTCAAGTTGAGAAGCTCTCACTCAGCTTAGGTTTTGGGTTCCTTTTCTGTGCTCTTGGGTCGCATTTTTAAGCCCTTTCTGGAAACCACAAAGGGTTAGAAAGTTACTTTAACATCATTTCAACTTTAGAATTTATGTTGTGGTCACCTATTTTGAAGAGCAGGGATTTGATACAAGCGATCAAATATCTGGAGGCTTACAATCAAGTTGTAAGAGTTAGTAATGTCACTTATGGTAGGCTAGTTCTGGTTTGTTTGGGTTTTATTTCTTGTTTTTAAGAAGTGCTGAAACATTCTGGTCCACATTGCACAAATCCCAAATGTGAAGATGAATAAAAACAAGACTTCTTGGAACCTAAGGAACTCATAGGGGGAAGAAATCCAGAGTATGGGTTTGTTTATTTGCATTCCAGCAGCTTAGAAATCTCAGGCCCTCCAAGCGATGGGAATTGGTAGTGCATCCTGCTGCTGACTCCTGCTTTTGGTCACCTTGGTGCCCAGGGTCTTGTAGCAAACAGGCCTTGCATGCTAGCAAATGTTTTGCATACGTGAGCAAATGTGATAGTGATGTGCTGAAAGCATGGAACCAGATCTCCTTCCTTCCTTCTTGGAGATTTAGATACAGCTTCCGTTGTTCGCCTGGGGTGACGGGGGTTGTTTGTGTGTGCTTCTCTAAGATTATTCTTAAAAAAAAACCTTAAAAAAATTGGAATGGGCAAACTTAACTGTTTCTGTGGATATTTTCTAGGAATAGATCTGTTAGGTCAACCAGAATCTAGGGCTAAAGAGGATCTTCTGCAGTGGCCTGATATATGTGTACAGCTGCTTAGTTCTGGGAGGGGGCTGAGGGTATGTGGCAGCACACATTTCTTCCAGCACGGTACAGGGCTTTTCAAGATCATGCATTAACCAGTGTGGCTATTTGGCACAGTGAAGCACCATGCAGAGAGAAAAGCTTGGGCTGAAATTGTATTTAGATGCCCTGTGCAGAGGACTATTTGGGCTAACTTAAATTCTCTGTGGGGCTGTTTTGGTCAGAATGGAGCACTTCTGATGCAGCAATCTCGGTACCAGCTCGAGACTTCACCTGTTTGGTGTAAGCCTTGAGCTCTGATGTGCGATCTGGCTGGGGTGCATGGCTCCTCCAGTGAGTTTAGTGAGAGAACACACATGCCTGAGAGCAGGAGGTTCTGTCGATATTTGATGCTGGTTAAATCCGTGGGAACATTCTGCTCCTTGAAATGTAGTTAAGTTTTTTGGTTTTTTTTTGCTTTTGAGTCAACCCCCTCTTATGCTGCAGCCTTTCTGCTGATGACAGTGACATAAAGAAGTTGTGGCTATCCCCCATGCCTGGCCAGGACAGCTGAGCCTGATTGCACCAGGCTGTACTGTGTCTTGGACATCATCAGCAGGAAAGCTTATTAAGTTTGGCCTTGTAATTGGATAAGTTACACTGTGCAAGTCCCTTAAGGGTTGTCCGATAGAAGATTTCCTCCTGGTGATAACAACCAAGAAGAAAATAATCTATGGTAACTTCCAGAAATGGTGAAAAGTAGAGAAAATGGAGACTAAGACCCAGCAGCATGGGGTCTTTTTGGGTAGACCTCTGCCTTTAAGAGCTTGTACAGTGCTGGAATGCTGGAGGAGTTGACATGGTACATTTGTTGAAAGAAGGCTGACAGATGACCCATTAAATAATGAGATCATATTCTTAACACACAATACATGTTTTTGCTCTCCTGAGACTGATAATCCACCTTTCCCTCCCTTGTTCCATCCTCTCCTTGGTTTTGGGTATTTTGTTCTGTGTGGGTTTTATTCTTCTAGATTTGCTACGATTAATAAAATCAATGCAATACTGTCTCTGCAATTTCCGTTATTTGCTTATTCCTGAACTGTAATGTAGTGGTATGAAATTGTTAGTATTCTGCATGTGTTTTGTCTCCACAAACATGCAAAGTCGTCTTAATTTTTGTTTCAGTTCCTTGCATAAGTTTTAATTTATACCTTTTTACTCATGTTACCTGAGACTTTTTTTGTTTGGTTGGTTGTTTTTTTTTTTGCCTTTCTTTTCTGAACTCATTTTTCTTTCCCCATTTTTGTTTCCTCCATCCAGTATCTGCAGATGAAATGGCCACTGCTTGATGTTCAGGCAGGGAGCCTTCAGAGTAGACAAGCCCTCAAGGATGCTAGGTCTCCATCTCCAGCACACATTGTTGTAAGTAAAATCAGAAAGATGTTTTTTTGTTTGTTTTGTTTTGTTGTTTTGTTTGGGTTTTTTTTAAAGGCATTTGACATTAATGACATTGGTTGTCATCAGTTTTCTTTTACGCAAACCAAAGGAGAAATGCTTCAAACCAAACACAACTGTAATGAACCTATGGTAAAAGGAGGGAATACATTTGCAGTTGCTGGGCTGTTTATGAAATTATCATTCATGTGCCTCGTAGGAGAGCAGAGAGTTCAGAATGCTCTAAATTTACACACTGCAGAATTATGTAATGGCAGTAAAGTCCTATCAGGCTGGTTTACATATCTGACAACATTGCACACAAGAGGATGAAGAGACAATTTTGGAAAGCTTTCGAAAAATAAAACCCAAGCCTGTTCTATGGCCTTTACCAAAAAAAAAAAAGGAATCCTTTCTTATTGCAAAATCTTTAATGAAAATTTGTGAGAGTTGTTCAGCGTTTTACCTGGGTGAAACCTCAACAGAACGTGTCCCTTTGTGTTGTGATAACACCTTATTTAGGATAAAAAATGTTACCAAATGTTCACTACTTGCCTGCAAAATATAAAACTTTTTATAGTAAGTAACATTGCTACAAATAGCCTTTTTATTAACTTACTGGTTAAATGTTCTTGCTTCTATTGTAAAAACAACATTTAATTTCAAATGTTCAATACAAATTTGCATGAGAGGGATCTGGGGTTTTATTTTACTTTCTAAAACAGAGGCCTAAGAGGTGTTGTTTGTGGTGTTATGCAAGAGGGGCAGTACACGTTGGCCCACCCTCACCCATCATGGTGTAAATGCCATCTAATGTTAAGGAGCATCTTAGCTTGGAGTGTTCCTCTGGGAAATTTACCTCTGGAGAAGACTGCATGTAGTGGCTTAGGCTGTTTATTCTGAAACACTTTATAATCAAGTCTTAAGTTATTATTATAATGCTAGACATTTCTGAGGAGTTTCTTATTCTGTCATTGTCTCTTTAACTTGGGAACTTTCAGTCTGTTTCTGTGTCTTAGTTTTTTATCTAAAATGAAAAAATGTTTCCTGTCTGCTAGAGTCTGTTACATCTAAAGCAGTGGCACAGTGAGTGGGCACAGGGCTGGTATTTGCTAGTCGATACCTAGTGCTGGTTGCTTCACTTTTTCAGGATGGTTTTACTTTTCCTTCCCTCACACTTGGGCCAACACTGGAGGAAGAGATCAGAGAAAAGATGTTTGGGTGTTTATTTAGAAATCTACAGCCATCAAAACCCACCATAATTTTATTTCCCAGTAAGAAATGAACCCAAGTAACTTCCTTATTTTAATTCCTTTTTAATTGCTGTGCCCAGGTGCCTTTGCCAGGGGACACAAGAGCCTGTGCCAGGGGACAAGTGTTCCTGGGGCTCTGGGGCCTGGTGCAGTGTTGGGCTTGCAGGAGGTGATGGCAAGGCAGCAGGAGGTTTCTCCTAGCTGAGTGCAGCTTGGGAAGACAGGCTGAGTTTGGTGGGTATCTTTGCTGGAAATCACTTGTGCTTCCCAGTGTTGAGATCCTCTGTCCTGGAAGCCTCCTGCATGCAAAAGAGCAGGCACTTGCCTTTAAAAGCCAAAGTAGCTCATTGTGCCAGGGGCTGGTTGGAGTCCTGGCTCCCCCAAACCTCTCCAGCCACTTCACCTGAGTGTGGGCAAGGTGGAGGCAAGTGGACAACACAAATATATATAAAAAAAAGGTCAAGAATCACAATAATTTTGGAAAAAAAAAAAAAAAAAAGAAAAACCTGTTTCCAGGGAGGCTAAAGTTGATCTATTTTGACCATTTATAGGGTTCTTATGGGTCTCTTTAAAAGCTGTTTCACTCTGCTATTCAATAAAAAGCATATTTACCATAGCAACCACTTAGGCAGTGAGGAACATAGACTAACCTCCGAGATGGAGGCTACCTTCCAAAAGAGCCACAGCTGGCATTTGTAATGTGATCTTTTGTGCTGCTTACAATGTTGGAGGTGGAGGAGGAGAGAGTGAGGGGGGGAGCAGTGGGCTTTTTGGGGAGGGGGGTGTGTGTCTGTGCTGCAAGGTTTAATGTTTATTTCTAGCAGCAAACTGTTTTGCCTTGTTCTGTTAAAATAAATAAAGAAGGTGCAGCTTTTCCCAGCCTTTTTCCTGGCATTCGCCCCAGGCCACATTCATTCTGTGGAGTAAAAATGGTCTTATTTTTTGGAAAATAAAGTTAAGGGTGAGTAGTGGAGAAGAAGTAGGGAGAGATGAAACGGCTGAAGATGCCAGTTGGCCTGGGATGTGTCAGGCTTCTCTGGTGTCACCATTTGTCCCTGCTGTGCCTGCCCACAGCACCTGGGACCTGGCCACTCTTGCATGAGGTTCTACACCCAATTCTGCATACAGGAAAACACGATTAATCTTTTTATGGAACAATGAGGGGTATTTCATGGGCATATTGATGATTCTGTGCAAGTGTAGTGTGTAGTATATGGGGTTAGAAACTGGTTCTCCACTCATGTTGCTATGTCTTGTCTACCTGCCAAGTGTACCCATGCCAGTTTTTCATCTTGAAATCAGTTGTGCTGCCCTGAAGATCTATAGGAAAATGCTAACAGCTGCAAATCTTTGCTTATCTTTCCCCTATCTCTGAAATCAGGATTTGAGGCTAATCTTTAGAGCTGGATTGCAAAGAGAGGAAAGGAGAGCGTGGGGGTTTCATTATTTTTTATTGTTTTTCACTTTTCCTTCTTTTTTTTTTCCTTTTCTTTATTTTTCCTTTTTTTTTTTTCTTTTTTCAATGTTCTTGCTTATCAGTGATTGGCTCTGATTGCCCTGAGCACCATATCGGGGCTGCAGCCTTTACACCCTGCTCCAATGAAACTCCCCTTGGCTTCAGTGAGGGTTTTTAGCTTAATGACTCAGGGTTACAGAACATGGCTGTTTGTAATGTCTTAAGTAAAGTCTATGCTATTACTCAGCCATCCTCCTCTCAGATTTGTTTAAGAACATTAAGTTAAGACTACAAAAATCGAAGCAAAAGACCAGCATGAATAATTTGGCTGGATTGCCCCCAGTGCTGAGGGCTGGGTTAATACTGCTTTTCATGGTGCTCAAGAGAGTCTCCAAGGCCCATAATGAGAAACAGAATATTAAACTGAAATTATGTTCAGCATGTCTTGAGGAAGGTACAGCATGAGGCTCCATTTAAGACCAATGCATTTATTTGCATTTAGGTGCTTTGCTCATCATATAAGACTCCTGCATCTTTCCCTGGCACAGTCACGCTGCTTATCTGTGTCCAAAGGTGAAAGCAAACTGGGGGAAAAATTGTTTTAATAGTATGCTATTAATCTTACTATGTCAAAATTTTGAATTCAGCTTGTGGATAGTACTATTATGAGGCTGGGATTTTTTTAACAGTTTTTATGGTTATTTCTCCTCTTATTTCTGACCTTCGATTTCACTGAAGGTATTAAGACTTTATAAATCAGTTTTAGCAGGAAGTTTTTGCCTTGCATGCTCCTCTGAGCAGGTAGGGTGCTAATTGTCCTGAAATGCCATGTTCAACATGGATCTCGTCTGCTCCATGTGTGTGCACCAGGTGGTGCTGAGTTGAGGTCTGGGCACTCTTAAGAGTGAGATTCTCACATAAAAATTTTCTGGTGTAACATGGGCAGGTGAGTGAAAATGAGCATGGCAGGTCTGCACAAGGATCTCCGAAGTCTACTCCCTATAGAAAGCAAGCTCCTTTAAAACGTTTTTTGTCTGTGTGTGCATCCCTACAACTTAAGGCAAAACCCAGCGTTGCTGTTCCCTGTTCTCTGCAAAGTAAACATTCTGACTCAAACATACCCTGCTCTGTGCAGGAGTATGGGTGAGAGACTGGTCCCAGGGTCCTGCCTCCTATCTCAGCTGCACAGAGACTTGCTTTCAGCTTCGTTTGTACCAGGCAAAAACATTCTGAACCCAAAATGGTGGTGGTTTGGTACAGTATATTTCTTACAAAATAGTTAAAGGTTGAAAAAATGCCTTCATTTTCTTCTGCAGGGAGGCCTTTTGAAGTAAATGTAAATGTTACCTTGGGGGAGGACTTCTGGTACTATTTGGCCTGGGTTTTCTAATATCTAATGAACACAGCCATGAAGTAGACTGAATCCCCAAGAACAAAGAATCACTGTGCAGTAGTGTATCTAATTCCCTCCTCCCCCCCCCTTTTTTTTTTTTTTTGCTTAAGGAGGTAAAAATGTGTTTTCAAAACATGGTATGACAAGCAAAACTGAAGGCAAAACCATCTGAAACATACTCCCTGTTCTCAGCCTCTTTGACATGCGTGGACTGCGAGTGTCTGGGGCCGCTGGGCAGTTTGGAGGGATCAGGAGTTGTTTCCCAGAGCGTTTAGAGCTGAAGCTGCACAGTCTGCCCTGCTTGTTCCCTGGTTTCTTTGTTTCGTGTGGTTTACAGTTATGCACTTTGAAGGAAAAGACAAATACCTACAAGTAATCATGAGGTTTTTCTTAGATTTAAAAATTTGCCTATGGTGTCCCTCAAACTGGCCAGGAGTGGGATTCTTCCTGATGTATATGCAGACCTGAATGTATAAGGCCATCTGGAACATCTTGTAACTTCCAGTCGCAGTGCCCCAAGAGGGCTTTTAAAGCTCTTGCTTTGTTTGTCTTTAATATTTTGTTGTAGGGAGGCTGTTCTTCCTCTGCAGTAGCCTCTTGAGATGTTCTTGGATTTCAAGTTGCATGTGCCCATGATGGGACACCCTTTTCCATGGAGATGTGCAAGGCAATCCTCTGAGTATCCAGACTGCATTGAGGGTTGCAGGAGTATGGTGGTAGTGAAAGGGGAAGGAGTTGGGCATCATTCATGTCAGTCCCTGGTATTGTGATGGGCATATGTGAGGAGGAGGAGGAGAGCTGTGTGTCTGAGCTGTACTTGTACTCTAGCAGTGGGTGGCAGGTAGGTCATGCCTTGGTCCGTGGACCCAACACACAAATCTCTTGAGACTCATGCTGCAGAAATACCCATGCAGACTTAATTGGAAAGCTCCTTTAGTGACTTTCCTCTTTAAATGCTCTATACTTTATTTGGCTAATTGCTCTGGCAGTTGCAAATAAACAAAATGTTTTATTAATGCATGCCCAAAAGTGTGCAAACATCTTGTCCTGAGTGTTTGGAGGTGCGTGCAATTAAGCCACAGAACAAATTAAACTTGCTGAAAATTTTGTGGCTAAATCTTTCACCACTAATTCCCTTTGATTTTTTTTTTTTTTGGGAAGGGTTGTGTTTAAAAAAAATAAATCTGTGTTCAAACTTGAATGTTTAGGGCTAAGTATAGAATTCACCAACCAGCAGCCTGATAAAATTATTTTGGATGGATTCCTCTAAAACACACACACTATATTCAGTTATCCACTAAATATGAATGGGAAACCTAGTGCTTGGTTTGTGCGGTGCACGTAAGAATTGTGGACTCCTAAAAAGTAATTCACTTGGTGATTTGTCATGTTTGCAAAATAGTTCAGACTTTAAGGGACTGCTTCATGCCATTGTGTTTCTTTTGTGTCACAATGTCTGTCCTCTACAGACCTTATTTCGATCCTGGAGGTAACCCCTCTGGTGTAACATCGAAGCTAGGGAAATGTGCAGGCTTGTACCTCTTACTGTGAAGTGAGCAGGAGTTTAATGCTTCTGCAAACATCAGTCAGCACGAAAGCACCTTCAGAAGACACCTTGGGGCTGAATTGGCATCTGGGATGAATTGTCATGCTTGGTTGTAGTCAGGAGATCTGCAACAAGCTCCAAGAACTCTGAAGTATTTGGATGTTGGGATATTTCAGCTGTGAATAAATACTGTAAAATGTATAGTGCTGCCAACCTCAATTGTTCTAGGATCATGAGTCAGACCTCAAAAGATCATGAGGATTGGTGGGGATTTTTTTAGTGGTGTTTTTGTTTGTTTTCAGTTTCTTAAATAATACATTTTGTATTCTCTTTATTTGTTCTCTGGTTCTTTAGCCTGCAGGGTATATTCCACTCATTCTCAAACTTTTCTCTACAGCAGTTCAGGAGCTTGCTGTGTGCTGTAAGCAGAGGCTGAGGTTCTTCCCTAAACACTTGACTTCAAGGCTACCACTCTTTTAAGAAAAACAGCAAGGATTGCTAGACTGGCTATGAAATTGCAGGAGTTGGCAACCCTAAGCGTTGCTCCAGGAGAAGATGGCTGAGTAGGGGTGTTAAAATATTCTCAGTGCAACCTATTAAGTATCCATTTCTTGTGAATTACCAGACTGGACTTTGGGAGAACCTGGCCCTCAGTGCCTGTTGGGGCATTGGTTCACTGATGCTGAGGTGGTTTTCTTTGAGATGGCTGCAGGGCTTCAAGGTGGGGCCAGGCTTTTCTGATGTTACTGGTGATGGCTCATCAGGTTCTCCTGAAGCAGCAATTTTATCCATCAGGATTTTGCTGTGAACCAGCATCAGTTTTGATGTCCTGGGAGGGGCTGTGCTGCAGCTTCTGATCATGAGCTGGAGCCATGAGATTTGGAGTTTCAGTGTGTTGTGACACACCAAAATACATCTGATATGTATCTCTCTGAAACACCTGAGTATTGAAACTGTGGATGAGGGGGAAGCAAGACAAAAGCTTGCCCATCACAGGTCTTTAAGTAAGGTGTAGCTATACTGCCTTCTTTGTGGTTGGAAGTGCATCTACCACAGGCTTCCTTCTTGTACCCTTTGTTTATAAAATACCCATTGTGTCCCAAATGTGATGCAAACATGAGTCCCTAAATTCTGGCCCTTTCTGGCTAGCTAGTTGGGGTTACAGTAAAACTGCAGAGAGCAACATTTCAAGGTAGAATTCTGTGCTGGGAAGATGGTTTAGAAGAGTGTTCTAATGCAGTGGAGCCCAAGCAGTGCTTTGTATTCAGTCACACGCCAGTTTGCATTATGCTGGAGCATGCACGTTAAATTAACTTCTAGGGACTTGCATGGGCCTAAGATGAAACACGGGCAAGCCATCAGCTCTGCTGCAGGAGAGGGGATGTGCCGAGCGGAATGGCGAGTGCAGACGGTCTGTCCCCCAGCCCGGGGCATGTGCCAGGCCTGCAGCAGCAGCCGTGCACGGGGCCTCGGCCTTGGCAGCGGGCGAGGAGCCGCAGCAGCACCCGGCAATGCTGGAGAGCCAGATGGATGAGCCTGTCAGATCAAAGATGATGTGTACTGAGGGTGGCAGACTTGGCAGGGCTGCTCACCGCAGGTCCTTCTCCCCGTGCACCCTGTCTGCAGCTGAAGTTTGTGGCTGGATTCAATCTGGAGCCGAGAGAAGGAGGTATTGAGTAATGCAGCCCGGTGTGGAGCCAGGGCTCCTACTGACTGGAGGAGGAAGAGGAGCAGCCATCATGAACAGAGCAGAAGATATAATGCGTGTGATGATAAGGTCCTGGAACGGTTTTTGCTCAAATTTCTAGAACTGCAGTCTTCCCTTTCCAGTATGACTTTGGGCTTGTTGACGCAGAGCGGAAAAGCCCAAATATGCAGTTGAAGTAGCTGTCTCAGAATAACTATTCCTCATTATCTCTCCATGCGGCCACTCTTACTCAGCAGTAAGAGGTCCTTTGTGTGGTTTAGTTTAATCCGCTTTGGAAACGGATTAAGCTAAGTCTCACAAAGAAACTCTTAGTGCTGAATAACAGTGTCCACACAGAGAGATAATTCGAAATAGTTGTTCTGCATTTTTCAATTCACACTCAAGACTTTGCACAAAAACCTCCCCATGCAGACGAGCCCACCTGAATAGGAACCTTCTATTTTCTGTCTAAGCAAGGTCTGTGTACTATGTCCAGGTGCTGTAATAAAGAAAACAGCACATATTTATCATGAAAAAGAAAGGAAGGAAGCTAGCATTGCTGGACTTAGGACCATTTGTTTGGCAAGTTGTTCAAGCCTGGGATTATTGTTCTTCTCACCATTTCATGCAGTTTGGAATTAGATTATTCATGGAATAGTTCACTTTCTGGACCATGTGCACATCTGTACTCTCTCCTGTGGTAGAAACTGGAGCTGCCTATTAAGCCACCTCATAAAGAGGAAGGATGCTTTCTACTCTGTCCTGTGCAAGCCTATATGGCAAGGGTAGACCCTTTTTCGACAGCCATTGGAGAGTTAGAAGTGTTGCAAATAACAAGGAGCAATGCCTTTTAAAACAATCTCCCACCCCTAATTTCTCCCCAAATGATATTCTGTGCCTAATTTCACAAAACTAAGCTAGGAATTTTTATCAGGCAGACTTTGCTTTGAATCTGCAGCAGGCTGGTAGCAGGGGTCTGCTTCCAGGGGACCTTGCTTTGAAGCTTTGTTTGTACTTGACAGATAATGGTGAGCAAAATCATTCAGTGCTTTCCTGAGACAGGGAAACATTGCTCACACCTGTTTTACCAGTGCAGCCAGAAAGATGTTAAATAACTTTCCCAAGTTGATTTCGAGAAACTGATGATTTTCACATCTGTATTTTAGAGGCATGCAAAAAAACCTGCAGCCCCACAGTAAGCAGGAGCTCAGCAGCCAAGCCTCACCTGTGTAGGAATGATATGTACTTAATGAAGGACAAGCTGGTAGGGGGTCGTGGGCATGCACGGTTTGAACCCTTGTGTGTGTATAAACAAGAGGAAGGGTGCTTTCCAATGAGCTTCCCTGACGGAATTAAGAAGTAACCACATCCTTGGGTTTGGGGGTGCTCTTATGATTCTGTGGTTATTTTTTGGTGTGGGGTTTTGGTTTTTTGTTGTGGTTTTTTGTTGTGGTTTTTTTTGGCAACCCTATCCCTCTACCATCTTCTTGGTGCAAATTAAGGACCTGACAGTGTCCCTGGGCCTTGCAGTGCTAGCCTGCAGAAAGAGGTGGGTCTGTACTAGTTTCCTAGGAGAGGCGAGTGGTTCTCCAGCACACATTTTTCCTGTTGGCAGGACTCAAAGACTTCTCAGCTACTATTACTGAGAAAACTAGCTTCCCCTTCCTTCTTAGGCCTTGATTCAAGGAATCATTAAACGTGAGCTGAGGTCTGTCCATGTTCAGGACAACACTTAAGTATGCACTTGAAGTATCGTCCTGTATAGCGACACTTTTCTGGGTTGGGGCGCTGGAAATGAGCATTTATATGAAATAAAACCTCTTCCTGAGAGGTGATTGTGGCTTCTGCTTGTCCCCCAGCCAGCAAGAACTGAGAAAGGAAAGGGAGGAAAAGAAAGAATAGCATGTCTTGAGCGCTTCTCGCCTGGAGCTTGTCCTTTTGCTAATATATTTCTTTCCAGGGCTAAGGCTGTAGGAGGAGAAGATACCCTGAAGGAGGATTTTGGTCTCTTGTTGCTCATCTTCCCACTGGGAAATGTGCAAAACCTCCATGGTCTCCTCCCTGGCTGGAAGGATAGTGTCTGTGAAAGAAAAGACAAAATAACAAAATTTTGTCCTGTTTACACTTGTAGACCTCTGCAATGTCAATACCATGTGTTACGGGCATGTGACTGCTCTGTAAAAAGGAAATGGTATTTAGTGAAGGAAAGCAGAGGGAAGGGACCTGAAAGCCTCTGGACTTTCTTAAGTGTGCAGTTGTGGCCATGAATGCTTCTCCTGCCAAGCAGCTGTATAGAGGCAGAATCATTAGAATACCCCAGTGGCTGCAGTGCAGAGTTTTCCCTGGCGGCAGAACTTCTGTCGCTGCATGTTGGGCATGTCTACATGGTTAATTAATATGAAGCAAGCAAGGGTTTGAATTGCTAAAGCTGTAGCTGCTCCACATTGACTCTCCATCTTGATGCTTTTCAGGCATGCCGAGCTCTTTGGAGGGAAGTTGTTTACTAGACATGAAGTAACCTGCTCTTCATTAAAGGCCTCTGATGGCCAGGACAGGTTACCTTGGGATAGGCTCTGGTGTGAATCTGAGGCATACTGGTTGCTCCACAATTGCAGCCGGAGGGGTAAATGTGAGGTAGCAGATGTCATTTAGACTCAAGGTGAAGTTTGCCTGTGTATGTATGTCCAGAGCTGAGCATGTGGCCAGGCAGTTACAGAGGTTCTGTAAGACTTGGTGAAGCTCACTCTGCAGTAACTTGTTCTGTTCGTCGTGCCCAGAGCATGTCCAGGGAGTGTCTGCTCACACCATAGATGGACTGTTAAGCTGCATTCCTCTGTAGGCAATCATTTGGGCACCTCAGATCACTGCACTGAAGTATCTGTGGGGTGAATAAACAGTGAGAAGATGTGAGGAAACAGTACTGATGGGAATGGAGGACAGCCAAAGGGCTGGTACCCTGTTTGCTTTCTGGCCATCTCAGCTGTTCCTCACCTGGGCACTGAGCTAGGCTCATGGCTTTTGCCTTAAAGCATCATCCTGCTCCCATTCATTGGTGGTCAGGGTCAGGTACTTTAGTTTGGGGTTGGAAAATTAGGGGCTGTTCTCTTCCCAAGCACCGTCTAAGCCTGATGGTGATGTCTCCCTGTGGACCCCACTTTTCACTACTGCAACTGCACAATGAGTAGTTCAAACTAAAGCTACTTTCATTATCTCTTTATTGTTACTTGTATTTAAGATAATTTAATAGGTAAGCTACTCTCAGAAAAGCAGGTTGTTCTTCCTGCCCTAGAATGCTCAGATCCAGGTGAGATGGGGCTGTGCAGTGCAAGGCATGGCAGCAGTTCAGTCGCTGCACAGATGTGGTGTGATGGGCACCATACACTCGCATCCCTTTCCTGGGAAGGTAACATGTTCTGTGAATCAGATCAGGGCAAAGCTGAGAGTGCTGTGCAGTTCTCAAGGTCACAGTCCTAACTGGTAGGATAGCCTGTCTTTGACATGTATATTTAATGCTGTAGCTGTCTTGTATATTTTGCTGGAGGGGACTAAAGGCAAAACAAATGAAAAATAAGGACAGTTGCTCACCTGTCCTTCAGCACAGGTGAGCATTGCAGTTTTTCCCTTGGACATCTGTGAGATGTTTAAAAGAACAACATGGCTTCTTGACATCAAAGTGTTAATAGCACTGAGTGTGGTACACTAGCTCATTAGGACTTAAACGTGGGCTGCAAACTCAGAGATCTTGATAATTTTGGTCTATAAGGACACTGAACTTTCAACCCTAGTTCAGCAATAATAAATGCCTGTTAAGTAAGTCTTCCTTTTATGAAGAGAGGTTGGATGGATGCATTTTAGTGGGCTTTAAAAGTATTGCTACTGATTTCAGCATCTGCAGTCTGAATGCATCTGGGCATGGGAGGGCATTTCAAGATCTGCAAAAAAGCACTTTGAAGTATAACCTTTGTGAGTGTCTTAGCTAAACCTGACTGCAGTCGGAAGCAGCACTTTATTTATTTATTTGTGAGTCCTTTACTTTTAAAGTTGTTTAAAAAAAAAAACAACCCAAAACACAACATAAAAATAAACCAGTGAGCAATTAAATGGAAATGCAGTTTTGAAACTGACCCAAAGTGAAAAGTGGTGTATGTTTGGCTTTCACATGGATGTTTTCATAACCAAGTATATTGGTGCTGATTTTTGAAGGCAGGGGATGGGGTCCAGACCATGTCTCAGAGTGACATCCCTGCCACCCTGGAGAAGAGGGGCTCAGTCACATAGCCATCCTTCAGCTCATGCTGGCTCTGCCCGCAGGAATTGCAGTGAAGAAGTAAAAACTTTTTAATGGTCCCTTTGTCTTACCTATAAAAGGATCCTGCAGACATTATGGGGACTGAGATTTTAATTAAATCACAAGTGACTGCAAGTCACAACTTCATAAGCTGCAGCCTTCCTCCCCTCGAGTTTGCAGGTCTTGATCCAGGCAGGCTTCTGCTGACGTCCTACATGAGACTCCAAGTAGCGTGTGTGTGTTTTACCTTGCCTCTTGGAGAGCAGGAGAGACCTCCGTGAAGAGAGTGACAGGGTTTGATATAAACCAGCAGGACTGCATTGCTGCCATTATTCGACAGTAAACCCTTTCACAATGCCATATGCTGTGCATTCCAGCACAGCGGCCGAGGGTGTGATATAGTTAAAGCACACTCGGCAAACAGGAAACGCTGGTGACCGCTGTGTGTGCTTTTCATGGAGATAAAGTATTGAGAGAGTAAAAAAAAAAAAAAAAAGTGCTGGGAATGGGGGGAGAGGACAGTGGGGATGAAGGAGAGGGATATATTTGGGGCCTGATGCTCTGGTCATTATGAAAACACAGGCAGGAAATGCAGCTGTGGAGCAGCCGCGAAAATGCTGCTTTGCTCCAAGATGTTTGTTTGACTCCATTACATGTATTTTCTACTTTGCTGCTGGGTATTGGGAGTGGGTGTGTTTTTTCTTTTTTTCCTTTTAGGTTTTTTAATTTTCTTTTTGAAGTTCCTGCCACTCTGGCTTAGTATCCAACTCTCTTCCCTTCTACCCTACCCCAGTTAATAATCAGAGGCTATTTTAAGGCACTAGAGTACAAGTAATACATATTTCATATCCCAGCAAAATGCAGACATTAGTATTTAACCTAAGCACAGTTATTTTCTTGGCAACGACTCTACAACAGGCGTTGCAAAGCTGCCTTGGAGTTAGGAAGTCGCTGTTACAGGGCAGTGAGGAAGGCAGGGGGATGGGACCCAACAGGTTCTCGGGTGGGGAGAGCTCTGAATCATAAACACGCCATAGCTTTAATAAAATAAATGAAGTGGAGCCTTTTCAGCCGAGGGCAGACTGCAGTGGGGCAAGCCGGGCTTTTAACGTTGGGGGTGAAAATTGACAGGCTGAGAACTGGGACATAAACAAAAATGTCAGTCCCTGGGAGTCTTGTTCACTGGACAATGTCTCAATTGTTTCCGTGATTTTTCGCAGGCAGCAGGGGATAGTGGGAGATTTAACTCTTTACCAGCCATGCAGGCGCTGGAGGTACTCACAGAATGAAGTGGTGGAAAAGAGCATTTTTTGTTTGGAAACGATTAAGCATGTCAGTGGGTGATAAGGAAAGGTCACACTGTTCTCCGCATACTTGTCTGCTGTTCAAGTTGGGCTTTACGCTTCTTTAATTTTTTTTTTAGGTTTTGCTGCTTGCCTGGAAAACTGTTTGGGTTTCTTTTAATTTTTTATTCTCTTTTTACCAGGAGAAGTGAGACTATGGGACAGACTGGTAGATACATAAGAATCAGGGAAAGTGTATGCAAGGGGGTTACATTTTTATTTTTATTAGTATTTTTTCAATAAAAGGCTGACAGGAAAGTTTGGCTATTTTAAGGCTGTCTACATTATTTGGTATAGGCTGAAATATGAGTATGGGAATGCCCTTTATTTTATTAACCATTTTACAGGTTTGCTTAAGTCTCAAAAGGAAAAGTCATCTTCAAAGAAGGCAGAGGAGAGAAAAGGAGCTGAATTGTCTCATACTTTTGCTTTATTTATTATAAAAAAACAAACATTGAAACCTGTTGCATACCAGCCCAACTTGGGCAAGGTTCAGAAAGCAGTAACTGGTAATTCTTTACTCATCAGATTTTGAATGTGTGTTTTGTTGTGGGCAGCTGGGAGGAGGGCGAGATGGGCAAACCAAAGTTGCTTCTTCAGGGTGCAAAAGCTGTTGAGGTTTATTTGCAGGAAGATAAACCTGTTTTAATAAAACGTGGGTCTTGCCTCAGTTGAGTGAAATTGAAACATTTTGCAGGCTGGAAGCCAACTTGCTTGGTGTACAGCAGCCAGGTCTGGGATGTGCTGAGGTTGCTTTAACTTAATTTATGGAATAATAATGTATCCCATTTTCGTATCCGTGCATCCTCCGGCTGCTTTGTGTTCGGATGCGTGTTTGCAGCCCCGCACTTTCTCCTGCTTTCTAAATTTCTCCTTCCCCAGCCCCCCCCACCCCCTGCCTGCTGCTTGCTGGCAGGCAGGAGGCTGGGAGCAGCCCAGGGCTCTCCGCCGCCTTCCTGCCGGGCAGGAAATTGCCTCCTCCGTGAATGCAGTAACACAGCAAAGCCTGTGTTCGTGGGCAGCCTTCTCCCCAGATTCCTAGTTGGGAGATACACTCTCCTGTGTGATAAGGATGGGGAAAGTTAGCTGTTGTTCTCCAGATGCTTCTTTGTGTGTTTCATACTGATGGCAGAGAGGGAAGAGGGTAAAAATAACTGCAGTGTCCTCTTTGGAAAAGGCTGTGTCTAAGACCAGAGCAGTGAGGTTGAGGTGCTGCCCCTCTCAGAGTCTGGCCAGGACTGGAGATGCTGGGCACTAAAAGTGCACGCCGGATCCTGCATGGAAAATCTGGCTCCATGTGTGTTTTGAATTGATAGTGGTTTCAGAGATTCAGAAAACAAAAGTTGTTGACATGTCAGAGCAGTTGGTTCCCCTGGTAAGTATCCTGAGTAGAGCTGGATTTAATAATTTATAATTAATCATTCGTGCAGTGACATGAATTGCTCTTCCTGTTAGTTAAGGATCACTGAAGAGATCGTGATTTTTCTTGAAACTTTGCTTGTTACTCATGCACTAGTGTCAGCATTTTGCCTTGGAGCTCATCCATGAGCTGCTCTTCAGAGCTGGGGTTGGTGCTGGAGCTCCTCTAAGCAGAGATGGGGAACATGTGATGTGTTTCCGTTCCCTGCCTTGAGCAGCAAATGATACATTTTAATTAATAAAAGTTTATTTTCCATGAAGATTCTCCAGTACTTGCATAAAATTCACCATCTTGGCAAGCATCCTTACCACTGAATTCATTTGCTGGTGTAGTCACAGAAAGTGGTTAGATTTGTCAGTTAATGAATTTCTCTTATTTGTTACAGAGCACAGGGTAAAGCTAATCTTGCTTGGATTGCCCTGGTTTTGCGTGTTATATAAACACAGAAGGGAAGAAATCAGTGTTAGTATTTCAAAGTATTTTCTTAACACTGTTTTGCAGTTTCCATCCCTTTCCAGTCATGAATAACAGTCAACTGTGATTTGAAAATAAACTCATTACTGGTAATAACAGTCTGCAAAAGATCTCTGCTTCCCTGCTCCTCCTCACCTTCTAGAGAGACTTAGCTGCGGTTCCAGGTGAAACAATGCTATTTTTAGTGCTGTTGCAGAACATGTTGATGAGATGTCTGCTATACAGCCATACAGCCTGTCTATGTATCCATTTAGTTGCTACCAGCTGCTTTCAGGGCCACCTTTTCCTAGATGTCCCAGTTAGCAAATAATGGATTTTCTCATTTAGATGAACTGGCAGGTAGGAAGAGATGGGGACACTGAGGAGAAAATGCTCTTTGTAGATACATGGGTGTTCATGAGCCTTCAAGACATGCTCCAGCTCAGCTGTCCAGGATGAACAGCATCCTTAACATTCACTATGTTTATTAAGGCTTTGGTGAAGCAAAGGTTGGGTGTTTGGAGGCATGATGAAGAATGGACACAGGTTTCAGATATGGTCACTACAGTGAGGCACTCTCCTCCCCCCCATGCTGTCAACAGGAGAGCTGTACTCAAGAGATGGATGGACTCCTGGACTCTGTGCTGCCCTTGCCCTGGGTAGATGCTGTGCTAGAAGTTGCTTCTGTTCCTGTGAGGAGAAGGCTTTAAATCTCCCTTTTGCTCCTCTCACATTTTCCTAGTGAAACCTCAGAGTAAACGTGTATGTTCAGCTTGGCTGGAATCTTCCCTGTGGGCCACCTCTCACCAGCATCTGCTGCACCGGTAGGTGGAGGTGACAGTGGAAGTTCTAGATAATGCTACTTAGCACTTATGTAGCACTTCATGTTTCCAAAGTGCCATACAAACCCAAGGCTCCCTATCAGTCCCTGGGGGAAGACAGAGCTCAGTATTATTACCCTCATTTATGGGCAGAAAAGCTGAGATGCAGAGAGGTTAAGTGGTTTGCCCAAGCCCACACAATGAGTCAGTGTCAGCTCTCAGATTAGGCTTGGAGCTTTCCTGGCACTTGCTGTCATTGCACAATCAGCTGGAGTGCGTTGCCCCCGTGAGATGCTTCCTGTTGAGCGCTGGAAGCTTCGTGCAAGGCCTTTTGAGATGTGCCGAGGAGATCCTGCTTGGAGACAACACAGATTGCTTCTGTTTATTTTAACATAGAGGATATTTTACCAGCCCTTCCAAGAGGCAAAAAAAGTTGCCTTCAGTGAAAGAAAATCCAGACTGTAAAATACCATTCAGCTAATGGTGGCACCTCATTGTGCCTCTGCTGAGTGCAGAAGAATTTGCTTTCAAAGTAGATTAAGCTAAACTGGGAAGATGCTGTTAATCTGAAGTTGTGGGTTCTGCATCTGTGTTTAATCTAGAATAGATATTCTTCTTTAAAATTGTGTTTGTGTATTCTAGATTGATTTATCTTTTTCATATGGAGACGAGGCCTCATTTCTCAAACCGGAATTTGATTGAGATACCAGAATTATCTGATTATTTGATTGGGATGCCAGGCAACTCAACTCTCTCCCTTTGTTAGGTGATGCAGATTTTAACCTAGGCCATTGCTGATACTCTCTTTGGATGGGACAGAGGAGGTAATATCTAAAGGAGGTTATTTTCCTAGATGCCCAGCAGTTAAACTGTCTGTGGCTTTTTGCAGCCTTGCTCTTCTGAAATAAATGAATGAAACCAGGCTGGAGAAACACACAGGGAAATCGTAATGGTTCCAGGGGAGGCTGGCTGTCAGAGTGGTGTTCTTGGATTCCTGACTCTTGTAGTCCCCTGAAAAGCAGAGCCAGAGGGCTGGCCGGCTGCAGGCTGTGGGGTGGGATGGGATGGGGCTGCAGGGCCACAGCTGGGCAGGAATGCCCGTGCGTCAGTGGGAAACCACAGGGTGTGGTGTGGAGCCAGGGCTGGCCAGGGAGCTGCAAAGACAATGAGTCTGTGGTAGGCATGAAATGATACTAGAGAGCCTGTGCTAATCTCGGTTTCGTATGGCGTGGTCTGTTAGGATTAAAATACAAGGACCAGGGTTTGGTTTTTCTTTTTATATTTTATTGCCAGCTCTGCCATCAGCTAGTTCAGTGTCTCAGAGCTAGTAATTTAATATCTTTATTCTCCTGAGAAAGCAGGAATGGCCTTCCTGCACACATGCTGTAAGGTTGAGTTAGCACACGTAGGCCAGTTTCTGAACTTTACACCGAGCCCTCATACCCAGTTGAGTCACTGCATTTGTTTTGCAGGCTTTCAAGTTTCCATTTCAGTGGTGGAAAGATGGCTCTTCTGAGCTAGGTCAGTGACATGTTCTCTGCAAGTACCTTATTGCAATGGTGGGAGACTGCGCCAGCCCACCTGGGCAAGAGAGCAAGCTCCAAGAAAGCATTTTGGTTCTGAGCCCCTGTGCACAGTGGCTTTGGGTAATGGCACCTCTTTGGCTAAATCCAGATCATAAGGTTGAAGACCAATCACATGTTCTTTCCTGGATCCTTCCCCACCCCCCTTGCCCTGTGCCTTGTTTGTGTGATACTGTATGGGGCAAAGGCACTGTAGGTTATCGTATTGCGTGTTCATCTTTCTCGGGCAGCAGTCAGAGATGTACCTCTGTGCTCTGAACTGTTACACCATCATGAAGTATGTCATAAGGTGTCCAGAGATGTTTCCCCTTCCCCCACCGCCCATATGCCAAAATAAATATCTGATATGAAAGTCAAGGTACAGAAGCCAGCTGGATTGTACAAAAGGTCTTGTCTCCTTTCTGTTGTTCTTGTTATTTTTTAATATAATCTTGCTGATGGGCTGAGTGACTGTCTACAGTAGAATAAAAGGATGGAGAAGAGATTTCTTTAAGCAGTAGCATGTTCCTTCTTTGAAATCTGGGATTTTTTTGTTTGCTTTGGGTTTTTTGTTTATCTGCTTCCCCCCCCCCCCCGCTTTCACAAATGGAGGAGAGGAGAAATTGTGTGCATGTGTGTGTGGTGCCCTGCCAAGCAGAGAAACTAAGCAGACAGCCTCTATTGCTTTTGCTCTCACATCTCTAACTTAATTATGGGGGAGGCAAGGGGTGTGTTTTGTTTAATGCACTCCATGCTTCCAAAACTCTGCACTTTCACATGCTAGGCGCTGACCACTGGCACCAGCTTTCATTAATATTTTTTATTTACCCTGCCCTTCGGAATTACTACTCTTGGTTTAGGGGCTTCTTTGTAACGGAATTCTTTTATTTTTATTTTTATAATTGCTTCTGGGTCTACAGAAGCACATGTTGAAAATCATCTCAATGTCACTAGTCTTTAGTTCAACAAGAACGCTATAGAAACGAAAGGTTCTGTCATCCATCAGATTTTCTGTTCCATTTGTTGAAGATGAAAGGCGAGTGAATTTAGTGCTCACTTTCTTCTCCTTCTGACAGTTATTGATCCTCCCTGGAACTCTGCAATTCGCGCTCCAAGCCGGCCCTGACACTGGGAATCCCCAATTCATTATGTGTGAGCTCACTAGCGCCACAGCACTGCAGCTCAGTGGCCCTTCCAGTTTCAAAGCCATTCGTTATTTTTCAGCTGCACCTTTTTTTTTTTTTTTGCTCTTCTCCCTTCTCACCCCTTCTGCCTTATGAGACTTTTAATCTGGAAGCCACTAATGTTTGAGAAACAGCTGCTATAGATGGAGGGGTTAAATGGCTTCAGAGGGTTTCTTCATTTATGCAAAATAGGAAATAGCTCAATCTTTTTCTTTGAGACAATGGTGCAGGAGGGAGAGAACATTCAACATACTGGCTTGTAGTAAAATTTTATGGTCCTCAAGGGTGCAGGATGGTCAGGTTAGAGACAGCCCCTCTGTTAAAAACAAGATTGTGGAGTAAGTGTGTTTATTCAGTGGCTTCCACCTCCAGAAATTGGACTGCAATAACAAAAGAGGAATCAATGTAATGGTGGGATGTGTCACAGTCTTCATGTCAGTTCTGCCCATACCCTTTAAATGAATGTTTGGCTGGATGGATAGGAGCAGAGATTGATGGGTTTTGCCCCGAGCTTGCCAAATACAAGCCCAACACATCATGCTGCAGACTGGAGCTGACTTCAACCTGGCTGGCATGGTGCATGGGCTCAGGTAATGTCCTGGCCCATACTCTGCTGTTTGGTTGTGTTCCATGTGCGATGCTTGGCAGGGCAGCCTGCATGGCACATCGATCTTCTAGAAACAGATGTCTAGTGCTCCGTGCTTTTCAACATCTCCTGTGCTGCAACAAGGTACCTTCTCTTCTGTGAGGATGGTGAAGTCTTACACACAAATTCTCCTGAAGCTGCTGCTTCTTTGATGTGACAGCCTTTTAGTTGAGGTGCAGCGAGGATGTAATCTCTTGATTATCCTCTGCTGAGGAATAACAGACTCTCTAGGTCTGCCTCCTCTGTGACCAGCTAGGGACATGTTCCATCCTTGTCCCAATCCTCCTTCTCCAGGCTCCTTTGTTCTTAGAGTTTATTTAACACTTGACCAACAAAACTCATTTCCTACTAAAGTCTTATAGAATAGAGGGGAACAGCCCCTTTCTAAAGAGGCAAGACCTACCTGATGTGGCTTCCCATCTTGGGGCTTAGTGTGGAGATTGCTGCAGGAGGAGAGGGCAGCTGGACTGGTGAGTGCAGAGCTGATGGTAATCAGGCTTCCCCCAGCTGGTTACAGGCTTTGCTGGGAGGTTGGTGGGCCTTTAAAAAACGGAGTTTCACATCTGCTTTTGTTTATCCTTTTTGCTGCAGGCAAAGCTGAAAACTTAATAAATTGTGTGAAACGTAAGGAAGCATGAATATAAAAGAGTATTAGATAAATTACAGAAGGCTGCCTACCTGTAACGTTTTTTATAACGTAAATGGTACGTGTGTATTATTTCTCTATAAAATACTCATGTGCCCCAGCCTCTCACTGAGGCTCCCTTGTTTCAGCATTCCTGTGTTCTCGCTACTTCTGCTCCTCGGCTTCCACCTCCGGCTCCTCCCAAATTTTAACATCATTCTTTGGTGGCAGGCATTTAACACACCAGGGCTCTGAAGATGTGATGCTGGGTTTTCGAAGGATATTTATAAAGCGGTTTTAAAGTATTTTGGAGACTCATTTCTGAAGGAGCAGATGAAAGAAAAATCCTTGTAATGCTGGTAGCATGTGCACGCTGTACAAAGAATGTCTCAAATACTTCCTTTAATATGTGCCTGTATTTATTCTAATGTTCTCACCATTTTTTCAGCCCAGCTCTCCTGGCAGGGGCAGGGATGAAAGGGGAATTGTGAGATAGAAACAATAAACTTGTAAAACAGACACCTTAGTAAGAGATACTGTAGCTCAAATATTTGCAGTTCCTTTGTGAAAGAATTGGCATTACACATTAACCTTAATACAAGTGTAATATAGCATGTATCTGAAGGCAGAATTGAAGAATATGAATTTCTGTGGCTAATGGTTTTTGAATAAATTCAGTACAATTGTCTGGCAGTTATTAGCAGAATGAGTGAATCGGGGGCTATGCAACACTGTATACTTGAAGACCTTGAACTATTTCTACCAGTTAAGAGCTGATAGATAGAATCTGCTGAAAATTAGCTTCATTCAGTTATCATACAATATAGTGAGCCGCTCTGGCAAAAAGCATTCTCTGCTAGCATTGAGGAGGGAAAAAAAAAACCCTTCTGTTCTTCTGTCCTGAATTGCAAATAGTATCTGACTGAGGTCAAATAACCTGGATTCTGTACATGCACATGCAGATGTGCCACCCATACATATGTGTAAGGAGATCTGTGTGTAGATGTAAATATTGCCATATAATTTGCATTGCTCTTGTGCCCGATGTAGGCAGGTCACAGACACCCTGGCTCTCACCAGCTACTGACCCCGTACAAGTATGTGTTCCCTGCTCTAAAACATTAGTAATGCTGCATTAGATTTTACTTAATTTGGGCTTATACAAAAATAAGCAGTGCCTGAATTATGCAGAATGTCAAGCTGAATATTTCTGATGGGTTTTTCTTGCTTTAATATGAATCCTGTGGGTCTGATGAGAGAGAGAGCATGAGGGAGGATGAGAAGGAACACCAAGGACCAGCTGAGTCTGGCCTTCCGTACATTGAATGTCACAGTTCAGACAAGCCAATGCAGAATTACATTGCTCACTCTGCTATGGCACCTGGGCTAATTTGTCTTGATAATTACACTGGGTGTAGAAGTATGCTGATGCCATTAACAGTGCCTGTGACCCAGGCTGGTATCCCTACCTGAGCTTTATGGTGCCTCGTAAGCATCTGAGCTTTTTTGGAGGTGGTGACTCAGTGAGACTGGCAAAGTGTAAAGGTTGCTGTAGACTGGGGCAGTAGTATGCTCTCAGTGTAGTTGCAGAGGTAATATGCACTTTTATATAATTATTTTTAGAAAAGATAGGTGAGGTATTTGTCAATGACTGCTAATACCAAGCCTGTGTAAGACTAGCTCATTAACCATCTGATTTTTTTATGGTCAAGAAAGAGCACCCAGGTCTTTGTAGAGGTTTTATAGGCTGTATTTAGCAAAGATTTTCTCATGGATAAAGCATGAGAAGTGGTGATTTAAGTTAACACCTCTGGGAGCAAGGCTGAGGGCATGGAAGGGAGAGTGACCAGTACCTGCGGAAGGGTAGAGTCATGAAGGATTTTCCAGCTTGTGCTGAAAATTGAAGCAGAATAAGCTGGAGGGGAGCAAACTGGCTTCAAATGTGATTGATCCTTCCAGTGTGCACAAGAATACATTGGAGACTGGCAAGAGACTGGATAAAATAAAGCATGGGGATGCTTGGGTAACTCCTTAAGTTAAGGAAGCCAAGAAATTGGATCTTGTGGCAATAAGATTGGTAAGTTATTGAAACGGATGGATTAAAACTCCACTGACTGCTTCCACATCCTTTTCCTCTCTTTATCCTCTGTATATGCCCCAAGTACTTCTTTGGACTAGTAGCACTGTGAAAATAGACACCAATATACCAAAGAAAAGGCAGTCAGCTTGAGCTTGTTGGCAGGGGTGGTGGGAATGCAAATATCAGTACATGATTTGAAAAATCTGATACTCTTGGAGTGGAGGGGATTTCCAGCACAAAACCAGCTCATCCATTTTCCGATAGGGTCTGTAGACAATAGATTCCACAACGCCACATGGTCTCTGGCGTATTACAAGATTTCATAGTTGTGGTCACTTCTTATTTGCTGTGCAGACTCCTAGAGGAAAGAGGTTTGGTCCTTGCCTTGAAATGCTTAAAGTGGAACTGCTCATCCCTGGTAAAACCATTCCAGTAAATGCAGTCCCAGTGTTTTGCAGGATGTGAACCTCCATCAGTGGCTGGAGTCCCTGTAGCTTGTAGCCACAGAAGGCACTGTCACTAGAGTGTCATCAGTTCTAAACCCTACATGTAGTTGCTTTACCCCCAAGTCTTTTCACAGCATGTGAGAGTTCCAGTACAAAAATCTAGGATGGATTCTGTGAAGGAACTGGAATTTCTGGGTGTTGCAAAGTCCTTATTAGGAAGTTGGAAAGATACTGATGAGTGTGCCTGTTTAAAATCAGATAGCACAAGAGTTCCCACCATTATTCTCCTTCTAGAAGGATTGTTTGTTAACTAATTTGGTGTTTCAAATTAGACTGAAAATGGAAAATTACAAGTAAGCAAATTATTTTCTTGAAGTTTGGGTAGTTAAAATATTTATAAAAAAGATAATTGGATAACCAGTACCAGTGTATCAGTAGATACTGGAGTCAACATCTCTACTAATACTTTCCTGCTCCTTCAGCGAATCTGAATTTAACTCTTTCTCTGCACATGTCCAAGCAGCTTTGTATTTTTTTCAATGTTTTTCTTTGCAATGTAGCCCTGCATAGCGTAGTTTTGTTATCAGAAGAATGTAGAACAAACAAGCCCATGTCATGCTGCGTGTGGTATCTCACCATTTTAGGTTGATGGAAAGTCCTGCCTGTGAGTATGGACCAGTCACACTCACACTGCAGCTGACAACCTTAAATAACTTTAGTTAATATGAAGGCATTAAGACAGATTTGTGAAAATACTGGTTGGAACTAAATGTTTTAATGTCCAGAATTAGAATATGTTCTAATTGATCTGACACAACTCTAGCAGAACAAAAGCCCTTGTATGGGCAGTAAGTCTTGTTAAATTTCTAACAAAGGTCTTAAGCTAACTTTGGGGGGTTTGTATCCTTAGTTGTGAAATGGTTAAATGGCCAAGGAGTCCAAGTCCCATTTGGTAGCCCATGGTAATTATTATTTCTCTAATTTCTGTTGTAAGTCCATGTGAGTTATTAACATTCTGGTGGATCTGATATTTTTATGTCCTTCATGACTGTGGGTGGTGGGATCTCTGCTGGGCTGTCAGCTCACTGCTTACAAACCAGTTAACAGCATGAACAATGCAGAATATCTATCTATCTAGATAGTTGGGGGTTTGGTAAGATGTGGGCAATGTTACCTTCAGTCTCTGCTGTGCAGTGTTCCCCTAATAGGCAGACCTCCTTGAAGCATGGCCTGGGGAGCTTTGGAAAGCATCTTGGATGGAAATGCCAGACAGTTGTTTTGCACTTGTTAGCAGCTTTTATCGGGAACCTTTAATAACATCACTGCAAAGTGTTGTTTAACAACTGGCTTCTTTGACATCTGCCATTCTGTTGGTAATGAGGGAGCTTATCTTACAGAAGTGCTGTGAAGAAATCAAGAAAGGGGGGGCACGGGTAAATTGCTCTATTACAACTTTTGTTTAATAGAGGGCTGAGTTTGTACAATGGCTGGATTAGCAGATGAGATTCCCCCTTACTTTCCCAGTAATTCTTTTGAGAGTGTCTTGACTGTAACCATCTATCCAAAAAATAATCCATTCCTCTTTCATTAAGTTTTGCACACTAATGACAGACATGAGTAAAGAAAAACAGTCCATCCAGCTACAGGCTTTCTAATACAACCATTAGGTTCCAGGCAAGTGAATGTTGGAAAGAAAGAAGTGTTCTCCAGCAATTGTAATTAAGGGAAGAGCACCAAATACCTGTAGCAATATGTCAGTATTTTGAAATAATGTTGCATCATGTTTTACCTGAAACTTCATTAATGATAGCATAGATGGCCTCTTTATCTTGCCAGCATCTGCCCTATTATTGGTAGAGACTTAGGGCCAAGCATGTGGAGTAATTCTGTTGAAATAGTTGTTTTTGTGTTTCATGCAACTGACAACCAAATCTGGCTTCTGAAATTTATGATCAACCAACTAAATTAGCTTTGAGCTCACTGTGGGGTTTGTTCTCCTGTAACACAACAAAGCCAAGCTGCTAAAGGCAGCCTACAGTAAAATTGGCCCTACATTTAGCTGAGTGTCCATCAATACTGAAACATCTCTCCTGCTCTAGTTCAGGGTCACGTTTCACCTCTGTTAGTTGCTCAGCGTTGGAGGGAACTGAGGCTCCAGACCAGAGGCCTCCAACTTGTAATCTGTTCACTTGTGACTGTGGGTGGCTTGTTCCTAAGCAGGTTGTCGTACAGGAGGTGAAGATGATGTTGATGGACCAACCTGCTCCCTGTAGGACCCCTGCTTTCCATCAGAAAATGGAAAAAAGTTAAAAATGGCTGCTCTGTGTCCATATTACTTGTCTGTGGAGCTGCATTTGAATGCTGGGGTTGATGCCTCCTCAGGTTCTGTTGTCATGCAGATGGTTTGGGTGGCCAAATACCCGCTAAATACCTGCCACTCCCAAGTAGACAAGAGGAGTACAAAGGCAGATGATGCTTCACCCCAGGGTGGTGACACTGTGCTTTTTTATCTACCAAAGCCTTACAGTTTCCAGAATATTTAAAGAAACCAGGGCGAATTGAAGCACCCTGGAAAATGCTGAGAAACCCAGAAGCGGATTTTTACAATTGCCAGACAAGGAAGAAAGCCAAAGCCCACAGAGAAGTTTCATGTTGGTGGCAAGAGCTCCTCTGGGTCGTACCCAGTCCTGTCTGCTGTTTGGTACCAGCTGGGAAAATCCTTCTGGTAGCATTAGCGTTGTTGTTTCCAGTCCAGACTTTCTTGGTCATATGCTTGGAGCTGATGCCTAACCAGTGATGTTGCACGACTTCACCACCTGAGTCATGGATATGTTGAATACAGATTCTGTAGGTGGCAGGCAGCCCATTCTTTAAAGAAACAGTTCCCTCCCTCATACAGCTGCATCGAACGAGCTCATGTGAGACTTGATTTTATCAGCCTTCAGCTTTGCTTTTGTTAGCCAGAGTTGTGTGCTAGGTGTTTCACCAGATTTTTCAGAAGAACTTGATCTTTGCAGGTTATGGATCCAGGCATTTGAAAAACTGGAATTTTTCCAGAAGAAAATGTCACCAATTTTTGCACAGTCTGTCCACGGTTGAAATGAATGGAGAAGAGTAAAAGACTTCACAAGCAGCAAGCATTTCATCATTTAAAAGTATATAATTTAAAACACTTCCAATTTAACACATTTTAAAAAGCTTTTGTTCTCTTAATTTCTTTTTGGTCACTGTGGCCTCTCGAGTTATCTCTGTGGGGTACTGCTTGAAGTCCTCTTGTCTGCCTGGTCTATTCTGGGTGTTCATGACTCCTTTTTGTGCTCCTTCTCAATTCCATAGTGCTTGCAGTCAAAGGAAGATGGCATGAGCTGTACACTGGTTCACAAGCCCTTAGCTGTCCTCCTGAGCCTTCACTGCACTTGGAGCACCCAGACTTGGTGTGCTGCATAGCCTCGGAGGAGGTAAAGCCATCTGCAGGATTCAGTGTTTGCTTCCTGGACGCAAAAGTGAAAGCTCAGATTTACATCACTGACTTCTATGATGACATAATGATTAGAGGAGGTATACTGTACGTCTCGTTCTGTTTCTAGTGTGACATTCATGGCAGCAATGAAGTTCACTGGATTTTTTTGAGAAAACACAGGATGAGTTTGCTAGACTGTCTACAAGCTCCCAGATTGTTGCCTTGTCAGATGAGGTGACAGTATTTTGGACTTCGACTGTGACCTGACCGCGTTCAGAGAGGGACAGCAAAACAGGGTCTCTAGAGTAACTAGTATGGGCTGTCTTGTAGCTGTCTCTGTCAGGCACTTTCTCTCTCTGAAGAGGGACAGCACATGTGTGGTTAGTATTTATAAGCCTTCGGTTTCCTGTTCAAACGGAAGCTTTTGTAGTTTTTTAGGAGTCCAGGCTTGAACGCCAAACTCTTGTGTTCCAGTGCTTAGCTTGTAACAACAAGAGTAGTAGCTGGAGATGTGTTTGTGATTTGCAAATGTGCTTTTAGAATTTCAGGTTAATGCTTCTAACCATAATAAACCAAACAGTGTACCCACACTGTACTCACATATGCAGGTACTTTTTTTTTTTTTTTTTTTTCTTCTAGACCAGCTATTTCCATTGGTGTGGGTGCTCATGTTGCACAGATGCAAGAGGCTGTGTGTGACCAGGTGTAGTAGAGAGTCAGGTCTGGTTATAATATAGTGTAATATCACTGCCCGTAACACTCTCAGGGTACTGGCTTGTGATGGCTTCAGATGTTGTGCTCTGTCTTGTCACCTCACTGTTCTGTGAAACTTTTGCATGTGTTTAGAAGGTTTTTTTCTTTTTTTTCCTGTAGCTGGTAGTGTGACAGTCCCCTGCCTACTTCGATGTCTGCTAGCACCAAAGCTCCCCCCTCCAGTAAAAGAAAAATACCTTCTTCCTGATTCAAATATGTAACTTAGATTATTCCAATCACTCCTGTATACTGAGGAGTATTCAGCAAATACGTATGCTACTTTATTCCTTCTTATGGTCATACTATTTTTGAGATCTTCCTGTATTACTACTCTCTCCTACTGGATGGAAGGAGCAATTTCCTTTTTAGTTTTGGCTCCAGACCCAGTTCAGATAATGATATTTCCAAGATCCTTAAAGCCAAGCTATCCTAGCACCAAGCTTTGGGATACCCATGCAGATACGCCATACAATGCCTAACATATGCTTAGCTTGTTCATTTTAGCCATATGACAGTGTTCTTAGCCAAGTCAATTTTCTGTTCATTTTTTTAATTACCATTCTGTTAGACACAGTTTCATGTGTTGTACTGAATTTCCAAGTGTCTGTTCTCTGTTACTGTGCTGTTCTCATCTGTTAAATAGGCAATTTCTTTGGGTAACAACACCAGAAATAAAATTGAGTTTGGCTAAGGCAGCAGGATTCTCGACAGCGACGTGCCTTGGTTTGGCCCATATCTCTCGAAGGCTGAACGAAACTACTTACACATCGCACTTAATTTACAGTGCTAGTGGTCTTGTGTGGAGTGGTAGGGGGGAAGAGGCACTTCAAGGCACGGGAAAATGAATGTGTTGTCTCTACTGCAACCCACAGGCAGAGACAGTGGCTGCAGTCTGCTCGCACCCTTCTGAGGGAGGTTGGTCTGCCTTGCTGCAGCCCCCACCTTCCTTCTGCTGGGGTTTTCTGCCTCACTGCTGTGGCTGGGGACAACCTGCTTTACTCAGCAGATCTGCGGAGGGTCGGCATGCCAAGCCTGTGTTGGAAATGTGGATTTTTACATTGGCCAACTGCACTGGCTGACCTTGTAGGCACTTCCCTCCTTCCTCCTGGGACACAGCTGAAGCCCCGACCTCCTTGGCCTGGCTTTGGTACAATATTGTAAGTGCAAGCATGGTACTTTAATGGAAGCATGAACTTTTCTTTACATTTCCTACTTTTTTCCTGCCCCAGCTTTGTCCATGTTACTCTGGATGTATGAATTCAGTTTCTCTGAGGAAACACACCAGGACTGGTGGCCATCAGGGCTCTTCAGTGACTTTATTCTCATGTGCTGTCAGTAGGAATTTATTTTATGCAGTATAAACTTACTTCTGTAATTTAAGCACTAGACTTTCCTCTCCTGTTTATGAAATATCAATAGCAGCTGTGGGCTGTGCTTCTGCTTTCTGCTAACCAGTTTCAGTGTTGTTTTGGCTTCCCCTGTTTTACCCTGTGGAGCTCTTTCTGGCAAAATTTTGGATGGCAAACTAGGGGATCTGAAAGTCTCTTGACTAAGGGGATATCAGGAGACACTTAACTGGAACGCCTACTTGGTAGTCACAAACTGGAGGAGATAAATCTGATGCCTGAATATTTTTTACTCTCAAAACTTTGCTTAGTTTTCCTTTCTTTTGATAAGAAAATGTCCATCTCCCTTTTGGAAGCCTTGTGTTTTTTTTTTCCCCAGACACTTTATTTTTGGTGTTACTTGTTTTAGAGAAGTTTTGTGGTACATCTCTCCACAATTTCTGTTGTCATCCCTGCCCCTTCTCAAAAAGTGTTCTTAAAAAATGCAAGGGAAAAACTCGGTTCTCTCCTTTCTACTCCTTTCAGTAATCATTTTGTGTATTGCACAATGTTTTTAATTAAAACCCTTATTTATATGATTTTTATAATAGCCGTGGGTTCTCCCCACTCTAGGGTGTGCTGATCTAGCCTGGTTGTAAATTACAGTGCTTGCACATTAAAATAAATTGCAGTGACACAGGGTCTTGGCAGCTCTGCTGGAGGCTGTCCTGAGCCCACTGGGGTCTTCATTGCATGTTTGAAACATCTGTGTTGTTTGCTGGTTTTCCATGATATCTGTCAGAATCACTCCATAAGGAACTACTCCTTCAGTAGTTCATGGGAAGGAAGTTTTCTTAATGGGATTTTAGAACAGGGGAACAGGAGGGTTGTTCTGTAACATTTGATCATCCTTATGCAAATGTCTTTGGGAAGCAGGGTAGGGGGGGAAGAAGAAGGCGTTGTTAACATTTGAGGAGATGAGTCTCCTAGTTTTTCACATTTAGTGGCAGCTGCCTATCAGAGGGGAATGGAGTGCCACCAAAAACAGAGGGTAGCGAGCCAGGGTACCCAGACCTGGCAAGCTACACTTAGGGCCATAGTTCAGCTGGGTGTTGAAACCACCTTTCTGATGCAAGAGGTGAGATTCATGGGACTGTTCACTTGCTTAAATAGCTCCCTGAACTTGGATGTAAATTCCACCCTGAAGGGTGAAAATACAGCCTATAAAGTACTGTCAGACTGGTGCATCTAACACTGCCTTCCTCTCTCCTCATGCCGTGTAGTATTACACCTACTTTAAAAAGGCATCTTCTGTAGCTTAGTGGTTTGCGAAGAGCATTCATAAAAAAAAACTACCACAGCTGCATAAATATAATGATAGGAAGACTAATAGTTTCTCATGCTGAGAAGGTTTTTAGTGCTCAGTGTAATGTGCACAAACAGTATTTTACCAGCCTCATCCTTGCGGTGGAGGCCGGTTCTACCTGATTTTTTAAAAATGATCATCTAAAGTCATTGCATTTGCAGATTTTCCTCACCACCTGTTTTTATGTCTGTAAATATGTAAGACAGGACGCTCGTTCTTTGTTCTGAAGGCACGTTAAGATCAATGCCCTTGAGCATGCACCCTCTTCTGACTGTCTAAAAATTTGTTAAAGGTATAGATCTTGATTACATTCTCTTAATCCAAGCCTTTTCTTTTAACCCAGCTCTTAAAAGGAAGCGTACATGACAGTACATCACACAGTATCTCAGCCCTTTCCTGACATTTCTGTGGAAGTAAATGAAAGGTGTAAATTAAAAAAAGCAAGTGTTTGTGTCTCACTTTAACCTTCTGTTATGTTAAATGGCTTTATTGAAGAGTGCTGGCAGTGTTCTCAAAAACTTGGGAAAATCCACTGTGAGCCATGCAATTAGTTGCCTTGGGAGCTGAGTATGGAGTTCATGATGTTTGATGTGAAAATTACATGGACACATCTAATTGGGTGTATTTGCACCACACAGAATACCGAATAAAGAGATGAGCTCTTTTCCCCCATTCCTTGCTTGTTTTCTTCTTTAGTTGAAGTGTTTACCTTGAACTCTTCCCAGCTGAGATACTATTTATCTAGGTACGCAGATCCATCAATGAGTGCATGTTCCGCCTGTGCAGATTTTGGAGAGCAACTGGGGGAGAGAGGCAGCGATGGCACTCTGAGCCTGAAAAGATGAGGGAAGATGAACTTCAAGCTAACTCATGCTTCCCATTATCATTCCTTAGTTGTGACTTGTAGCGCCTATCCCAGCCCTAGAGCTCTGCTCTTTTCTGCAGGAGTCAATGGCTAATTTAGAGAGTCCCCAGCATGGCAGGATCCATTACTCATCATTTCTTTTAGTGGTTAGGTTTGCAACATAAACATATGAGGATGTTTTATGCTGTGACAGAGGTATTCAGTGTTCATCATTCCCCAAACCGTTTCTGGGTTCTTTCTTTAATGTTTCTTGTAATGGTCCTCAACAATAAAGAAAAATGTTCTATAAATTAGCAGCTGATGCCAGTTTGCATTGTGAATACATGTCTTAGGGTATCATCATTCCCCGCACTGAGAGATCTGCTAATAAAACTCAGAAACCCAGTGCTCTCCTCTTTTCTCAGTATTAAACCTTGCATCATCAGTTTGTTTATGTGGATATAGCTGTCTTCTCTCTTTTTTCCTCTTTAAGCCTCCAGAAACTTGAGTTATGTGTTGATCTTTTAAACAATTTGGTTTCCTTTTTCTTTGGCTGCAAATATAACTTGCCTGATGATTGTAGCTAAATGTTTTTGAACAGTAATAAAGACTTAAAGTAAAACATTTTCCAGTAATTTAGTGCTCTCTTCAGTGCAGTTATTCAATTATTAGACCACAAAGGCATTCTGCAGTTTGATGTTATTAAGAAATATATTAGCAGAAAATACTCTATTATCATCTAATGCTAATAATCAGCTGGTAGGAATTAGAAGAGATGATGTGTAATTGGAATTCTTGTGGCTAATAAGATGTGAATTATAAAGACATCTCCAGGAGAGAAATCTAGGTACTATTCTAAGGAACTGCTATTTGCATTTTAAAACATTAGTAGGCACAGTGATGAGATCAGATTGATTTGCTTAAAATATCAATGAGGCACAATAATGGAGATTACTGAGTAGCACTTTGATCCTGGAGCAACATCACTGTCTTGCACCCTTCTTTCATTATTTCTCATTCTGCTGTGGGATGACTTTTTCTGACCTCTGCTGTAGCTTGTTTTTAAAATATTGGTGTAGCTGGGAAATGCATGCTGAAATGGTAACTCGGGCCACCAGTTTTCTATTGGGTGTCCTTCTCCTAGTGATGGCTGATGTGACATACCAGATAGCAGAGTACAACTGATGTCTTCTTTCTGACAAAGGGGTAGATGTCACAAGCATTTAAGGACATGGAGAACTTAAGGACAAGTTTTTGCAGATTAGAACCCAGTTGTGTCTATGTGTGGTGCCACCAGTAGGCAGTGTCTTTTCCTAAGCCACTTGCAAATAGATTACACTGTAAAATTGTGGCCTTTGGTTGCTCTTTTACTGCTGGATTCTGTGTAACTGCAAGTGTCGTTACTAGCTGTAAAATTATCCACCCACAGGATTTTGTCTGAGCCCTGCATCAGTGAATTCCACAGATTGATTGCTTGCCATTTACAGTAAGGGGAGGGAGAGATTTGAGTTTGTCCTCTCTTACAGGGCACCTCCCTGTTTCCAGCCTAAATTTGACCTTTGGAAACCTCAAACTTGATAAATGCGATTTTCTTCTGGAAGTTGAGAGTCTTCAAATGAGGCCAAATGTAGAAGGCTGTGAGAGGGTAACACACAATGAGGCGGTCTTGCTTTCCTAGTGTGCACTGGCTCTGCAGAGCTCAGAAACATTCTCCTAAATTCTTAAATTGGTTTTAATCTGTTGCTTTTGGCAGGGGCTGGTGCCTTTGGGTTGGGGAGTTTGCTGGAGAGAACAGGCAGTATTAGAAGTGGTTTCTTCAAGTGTTACAAGCTCCCTGTAGAGAGGGTTGGAAGTTCACCACATGAGGGGACCATGTGGATGCAGCATGGTAGTGCAGGAAAAGAGAAGGCAGGACCCAGGAAAGGTTCAGTGACCTGGGGAAGGACAATGTGAGAACCAAGTGAAGAGCATCACCCTGGTGGGGGTGGAGGTACAGACATGTCCTGAGAGCCTGCAGGGAGCTTGCCAGGTTTCTCCTGTGTGCCCAGAGCAGGTGGTTTAAAGTGCTGGAAACTGCAACAGATCTGCTCTAGGGAAAAAAGGGAAAGCCAAATGAGAAGACAGGAGGTGAGCAGAGGAGCAATCTCCATGTTTGTGCAGTTTGCAAGGTCTTCTGGGACTTGACAGTATCTCGAGAATCCAGTTAAATTCCCAGGCAAGCAAGCAGCAATTAATTTTTCTACAGTTGAACTGTATATCTTGATTATCACTCTTATTTAATTATCAGATACTTAGTTTCAGTTGCTTAGTTGTCTCAGAAGCATTCTCACTGGAGTAGGCTGTAGCTTCACAAACATTTAAACTATCGCAGTCAGCAGTGCTGTTGGAAGGGTTAACTCTTGCCCTCTGCCCTGTGCTAGGGTATATGTGAAACAAATTGGAGAACTGGGCTGTTAAAATAGGTATCCCTTTTATTTCCTTTTCCCTCCCCAAAATTAATTTGAACCCTACATCAGCTCCTCTCTCCAGGTAACTATTAAGGCAGATCAGATGCTTTTGCTGATGTAAACAGGGGGACACAGAATAAAGTGGGATGAGTTGGGTCTAGGGTGTTACAGTAGGCTTACAATGGCATTAAATGGAAGAAACAATCTAACTTGTTTTCCTTTGTTGTGGTATATAATGTTTGCATTTAAAGAGGCTGCAATATTAATCAGTATAAGAGGAAAAGAACAGTGCTCCCTGCTGAGGTATCCAAATCTACTGGACAGTATACTTGGTGGTTTTAAAACTGTGGGAAAACTTGTAACCTTTCCCTTCTGCTTGAAAAGAAAAAATCTTCTGTGAACCAGACCCTGCTGAAAACTCATGCAGAAGTATAGAGAAGGGTTTCAGATCACTATTGCATGCTTAAGAGCCACTGATGGAAGAAGAAGAAGAAATTGTATTCTTGCATCAAAGGAAAAGTGTGAGGGGACACAGTATGAGGGGACACTGGTCCAATGAGAGAACAGTAGTGGCTTTCGTGGGGAGGGCTGTTGTTTCGTCAGTACGTGCTGGAATATGTATTTTTGATTTGTCAGTATTAGATTTTTAAAAAAAAGAAAAGACAAAAGTACTGTTTTAAACAAATATGTGTTTCTGCAGAAGGAATAGATTTCTTCAGAAATGTGGTGAGTGAACCGAGTCCCCTTCAGAGGCTTTCCTTGCTGTGTCTTTCTCCTTTGTCTTCCCCTGCCTCACCTCCCTCCTCACAGGGAGAAAATGTAGATGCTTTTGCCAAGTCATAGAAGAATATTTTTCACATACAGGATCAGGATAACAGTTTTCTCTCCCCTCCAGCACCTCAGGCTCTAGAGCTCAGGGTGCAGAATTTTGGTTGTTGTTCTTCCCCTCGTTGTTGTTTTTTGTTTTGCAATAATCATTCTTTTTAATACATTTTTAATAAACATGATTCGTTTCAGCAGATCTTGAAATGATGCTGCAGACAGCAGACAGAATGCCTTGTCCTAAAACACTTCCTCTTGTCATGTAGATAGTTTTATCACATGAAAGAAATGTTGCTTTCGGCGTTGTGTGTTTTATTGTTGCACACGTGTGCATACACACCCAAACACAGTAATACTTGTTCTAGCCAAGACAATGGGAATGTAACAGCATTGAAATAAAAAACCAGTAGTGTGGCTTTTTAACCCTTTTTTTGTCTGAACTTTTATATTCAGATCTTTTTCTATGCAGCATAATATTCTGTTTGAAGTGGAACTTAGCTCTTAGTTAACACTGAAAGTGATAAGTTGTCTAAAGCCCTGTTTAGACAGACAGAGCTTATTTGGCATCTGCATTAAGCTGTTTGACAAAATGTTTCGAATGTAATTAGTTCACTTCAAAGGTGCACCACCTTTGGTGGCGGGTAAGATGGATGAGAACTAAAGATACTGACATCAGCATGACCTGACTGCAAGGCCTTGCAATTTTAAGTTTTACTGTTTATTACATTTTATATGGTTTTGTTTTGTTGTTGTTTTTTTGTTTTGTTTTTAAAGAAGAAAACTCTAGTACAAGATTTTTTACAGTTTCTTTTCTATAATATTTTTCAAAGCTCTTCCAATGTCTCAATTACACAAGCTCTTCATTAGTCACGTTCCTCCCATACTTTAAGAGGAACACACTGGCCTCCAAGAAATACATTTTTTTTCATGTGGCAAAACAGATGTATGGAAACACATTGTGTTAAAGCCTTATTTTAATGTATATTTCTGAGAATATGGTCATGATGCATTTCCATATACTATTCTCAGTGGCATTTTTTATCCATATTTGCCCAATTTATGCATTTCATTTTTTCTTTCTTTTTTTTTTGGCCTTGTACTGTCAAGTGTGTGAAAACCAGCCTGGGATCTGAAACCTTAAGGTGAATTCTTTCTCATTCTTGCATCAGGATCACTAAACACTACAACTAGGGTGGGAAAGGAAGGGAAATACAGAAATATCTATGTTAGGATATATTTTTTCCTGTATAATACCTCCACCTTATTATTGTTACTTTAGTACTTGTCTGCATATTTTATATCTAATTCTACTCAGGGCTACATCTGTATCAACAGTAATAGTGAAATAAGAAGTATTTCCTACGCTCTCAGCCAGTAATCAACACTTCTGTTTAATAACATGGGAATTACAGGAAGATTGCTTCCTGAACTTGCTTTCTGTACTCAAGTGGCTATGGTGGTATCAGAAAGAGTTAAACCCTGTAAGCACGTAGGCCAGGTTTTTCAAAATGACAAGTCATGGTGGACACCCAACTCAGGAAGCCTGCTAGAAAAGAAGTGTTAAGCGCTGCCTGAAGATAAACTGTATTTAATGCCAGTTTAGATTTGTGAGTTCCTGAGAGTTAATAAAAGGCCAAGCATCAGCTGAGGTGCAAGAGCTCAGCTGGTTCTTGGTTAACCCCTGAGCGGCAGTAATTTCAATTGTATATACAAGCCCTTTATTTTAAGGCTGATACTTCAAAGTACTTGTTATGACCATCTTGGTGTGAAGATGCTCCAAGTAAGTTGTTAAGTACACATAATAGGAAACCTATGTGTTGGAAAAGACAGAGTTGTCATGTCAGTTCTTTTTCCTGGATCACAATACTCTTAAAAGCATAATGATTCATGCGAGAAGGGAGAAGGCTTTGCCAGAGCTCCATGTAGCATTTGGCATTTTTCCTGAGCAAGAAGTTTCTTTATGTGGTTTACTGTGTATAATAAACGCTTAATTAGTATAATTTGGGGACTGATAAGTTAAATGATGAGGAACAAGTGGTAGCAAAGGTCTGTTTAAGTTGTTCAAAAGAAAATAAAGGATTTCTCTAGTGCTACTGAGAGGAGGGAGGTCTTCCTCTATTTCTGTAGTATTAGCTTTTTCTTAGCATGACTCCAACTGTATTGATCCTGCTGTAGATCATTCATAAAACTGACAGCATTTTGGAAACATGCAGTTTGTAACATTTAAAATAGTTTTGGTGTGCAGAGATGATGGATGATTAAGTTTTGGTATCTTAGGCACTTTTGGTTATCTAATCAATGATAAAATTCTTTGGTGTTCTAATAGGCTTATAGATGCTAGATTTTGAAACCTAGCTGATAGCTGGGTTTTTTGCCAAATCAGAACCTCAAAAACATATGTCAATGTATTTCCGGGGGTTTTATTATTAACCCCCCCAAAAAAAACCCCAACAAACCACATTAGTGGTACATTAGGTCTAGAAAAGAAGTTCTTTAAAGTTTTTGAGAGACTCAGAAAAGTTGAGTGCCAGCACAGGTGAGATTGGACGGAGTAACTGAGGGCTCACATCAGCCCCAGCAGGTACGTGTTGGTGTGGGCACACATGCTTTGCCTGGCTCCATAAATGCTTACTGTTATATCTGCAAGATTATAGATATATATCCATTTGTATATAAAATATAATCTAACTAATGCTGAATTGAAGATTAAGCCCATTTGGATTTTTTTCTTCTCACCCTTTCAAAGCCTTTTTCCACCTCCATACATACACACACTCCTGTCTTTGAAATCTTGCCCCAAGCTCCTTCTATGTAATTTTCTGTAGAAACTGGGAGCACAAATAAATGCCTGTTTTAATCCACTTACCTGGTAGGTGAGAGAAACAATGGGAGGTTTTATAGCCAGCCCTTCGCCCCTGTGGGTAGGAAATGAGTCATTACCATGATGAAGAAAAATGAGGGACTTCAGCCATAAATTCACATTAATCTCCCATTGTCAGTCTTTTGGGCATGGTTAGTGACTCAGCATTATGTTTGCAAAGGGGGTACCATGCCCTTGGTGGCCTGTCAGATGCCGAGTCACTCCTTTCCTTGTTCAAAGCTCTTTGGGCGGATGGGAGGGATGGGCTTCCTTGCCGGACTGTGGAGCCTGCACCTGACCATATTCCTGGTCCCACTGTCCATGTCTCCAGCATCTGTGCTGCTTCTGCTTGCCATGGAGATCCACCACTTCCAGGGTCACTTCTTGGTGCAAGCAGCAAATTGTACATACCTTGCTGGACCTTCAGGTCTTGTTGATGCCCACCTGATGATATGAAAGTAAACAGTGCTGCTGCCTTTGCTCTTTGGGGACATCCTTCCACCGCCCTTCTTCTCTTCTGAAAATCTGCTCTGTTTTTTGCAGAAAAGGTTAAAAAAAAGAAAAAGTGTTTGTTGGTGTCTAGGGAAGGCAGATATTTCAGAAGTTTCCCACCAATTATAAACACATACATTAAAAAAAAACAAAACGCTAAACATATAGACAGGCATATCTTCATATATATATATATATATATATATATATAAAAAAATGTGTGTGTGTGTATATATGTACGCTTTCCAGGCTAGTGTTCCACAGTCTGTCTGCTGAGGATTTGGAAGGTGGCATACCCACCCAGAGCGAGTTGGCATTTTTCTGTGCATCAGCTCCAGCCCATCATTTGCTGAGGGAATTATGGTGATGATTCACCAGGCTGTGTTATTTTTTTTTGGTGTGTGAACGTTATGAATATCCAGGCTTGAGCGCCTGTGCAGCAGCACCCATTAAGAATTAATGCTGCCTCTTAATTTTCAAACTTTGCTCTGAGCTTGCCAGCCTTAAAAGGGACCCATGTCTATGCACGGATGAACAGGAGCCTTGTGTGACCACCAAGGTGCTTGGAACTCAGCTTGTATCTCAGCTCCAGCCTATGTGATCAGGGTAGAGGCCTGAAACAGCAGCTATGTTCAGGGTCCCTCATTGGGATTTCCAGAGCAGGAGGGCTAATGACTCTTCAGCCTCTTACAAACTGTAAACATGACTTCTGCTGACAGGGAATGAGCATCCTATAGCTTTGAGTCTACTCATCAACATTTTGTCTATGTTGACTGGGATGGGATTGGTTTTGCCATAAATGAGCAAGACGATAACGTAAGAACTCCTGTCCTTGCCATCTGTAGCAAAGCAGAATAAAATATTCAAAAGTCTCAGTTCTGCTTGCTGCGCTGAGGCAAGTCACATGCAGTCAGCTGGTGTGTCTCCTCTTCATTTCCATGCAGAATAAAAAATAGTTTATAAATTGTAACTTCTCCTCATTCTGGCTACTAGGTCTAAACACAAGTATGTCAGGCTTTTTCTGCAAATAGTGATCTCCTAGGATGTGAAACATTGTTAATTTATCTTAAATAATTTAATAGAATGTCAATATTCCACAACTCCCTCTACTTAGAGTGACAGGTCTGTTCAAATTAGTAGCCCTGAAGAATAAAGAATATTCAGGACATGCTTTTATCTCGGGAAAGACAGAACTCAGTGCAGTTGCATAAGTTTTTAAAGTAGCAGTGTGAACAGCAGCCTGCTACCTGGATGACAAGTAATTCAAGCGCAGATGTTGCTTTTAGAAAAGAAGCAGTATATACATTTTGTACCCAATTAGTAATCACTGTGAGTTCTCTGTATCTGCATTATATTCTGTATTTTACATATGCGTGCAGGATATCCGACATAATGTGTGAGTGGGTTCTCTGAAATGCTGTTTCATATTTGCCTGCTAATTTTTTCTATCAAAACTGAAAAGTATTTTTTGAACACTGATCATGGGATGAGTTGAGGCAGCCAGACTTGTTGCTCTATGTATTTTCTCTGACAAGTTGAAGATCTGTTAATTGGTAAAAATAGCCCTGACACCTGAGCTGCCAGGGAAGATCTAGCATTGTTCCTTTTTTCAGGTTATGATCACCATAATGAGAGCAACAATCATAGAAGGAAAGTGGAGTAAGACACTCTCCATTTTCATTATCGAGACAAAACAGGATTCCATACTGTGGTATATTTTTATCTGCGTTATCAAATCTGTTTTTGTGTTTCTGAAGAAATAGATGTGAGGGTGTCCAAAAATACCTTTGGAAAACTATTGCACATTAAGGATATTTTCTTGATACTTCAAACTTTTTACTGAAATCTGGCATTGTGATCTCCTGTTCCTTGGCGTAACCCCTCTCCATTCAGGTGCTCACATCCTTTTGATATTTGCAAGGATGAATTGATTAATTTGGGTGCAGGAAGGAGGCAAGGCAGGGCTGCCCTTTGTTTAACCCAGTGGTGCCAGCTAGTCTGGGTCAGAAGCGTGACTAAACTCCAGCTGAGACATTTCTGTGGCTGATCTAGATGTTAGGGCAACACCCAGAAAAATACCCCGGGCTGGCTTGGCAGTGTTGTCTCCAGACTTAAAGTGCGCATGCTGTTTTCATCTCAAATGTGTAACTTGCCCGCTCTGCAGTGGAGAGTCAGGACCCTCCTCCTCCTTAGCTTTGTCAAGCCTTCCTGCAAACACGCTGGTGCATTCAGCATGGCAAATGGATTCTCCCACACTTCCTGGGAAGGTGTCAGGGAAAGTGCCTGTATGGGAGCACGTTTAGCCCTTCCCCTCCTAGGAGATCCCATGTGGGTGGCTGCATGTTTGTCCTCCTTGCAGAGGCATAGGTCAGGTTACAGTGATTATCTGGTACCAGGGTGCAGTAGCTAAATGGTAATTTCTTATGCAGTTTCTCTTGCCTGGCCAAAATGTGTAAGTCTAGAGTAACTAATTTCTGAAGTGAAACCCAGAGTGTCAGAAGAGAGAGCTCCTGACCACCCCATTTACTGTTCTCTCCTGGCTGATGGGAAGGATCTCATGGCTTGCTTGTACGGTCTGCTCAGCTGACAGTACCTGGGGGCATTCTGGTTTGGGCTTTCTGGAAAGGAGGGAAGCAATATATTTGCTGCTGTTACAGGTGTCATTATTTATAACTGTATTTACCAAGAACACCCTTGCTTTCCCTTCTCATTCGGATACTCTGTAATACCCTGCCTGGGAAGGGGTCCTGAGCCAGCCAAGAGCTTTTGGGTCAGGATGAGCAGGCAGACCGACGTGGGTGATATTGTAGGTGGGGGTCTTCAGACAACTGGAAGAGGCTCATGTTCCCAGGCCCAGGTCCCTGTGGTGGACTTCAGTTGCCCCAGAGTTTGCTGGAGAGATGAAGCAGCAGGGGTCAAACAGTTCAAGCACTTTCTGGAGTGTATTGATGACTTCAACACGGGTGATTAAGAAGGTGACAAGGGATGGGGCTCTTCTGGACCTCATACTTATTAACAAGGAAGGCCTGGTTTGGGATGGTAAGACTGGGGCAGCAGCTGTGGCGGTAGTGACTGTGAGATGATGGAGTTCAGGATCCTGTGAGGAGGGAGGAGGGCTAAAAGCTGAATTTCAACCCTGGTTTTCAGCAGAGCAGACTTTGGCCTGTTATGGAATCTGTCTGGAAGAATCCTATGGGATACAGTTATAAAAACAAGAGGCATCCAGGAAGAGCTGGCTCATTTTCAAAAATCTCTTCCTCCAACCTTAAGACTGGTCCATCCTGACAAGCAACAAGTCAAGCAAAGATGACAAGAGGCCTACATAGGTGAACAAGAAGCTACTGACCAAAGTCGAACGTAAAGGAAGAATACAAGCAGAGGAAGCAGAGAAAAGTGACCCAGGAGGAGAGCACTGTCCAAGGATGCAGGGATGGGATTAACAAAACCAAAAGTGATCTGGAACTGAATCTCATGAGCGATATGAAGGGTGACAATAAAGGCCTTCTACAGGTACATCATGAGCAGAGGAAGACTAGGGAAAATGTGAGCCTGCTGCTGAAGAGGGAAGGGTGTACATGGTGGCAAAAGACGTGGAAGAGATGGAAATATTCAGTGCCTTCTTTGCTTCTGTCTTTAGTGATAAGATTTGCCTTTAGACTTTTAAGACCAGGAGGAAAGTCCAGAGCGAGGAAGACCAGGTTAGAGAACATGGCACCTAATGGAATGGATCCATGAGTGCTGAGGAAGCCTGTCACTGTAAGGCAACACTTAATAACCTTTGAAAGGCTGTGGCAACTGGGGGAGGTTCCTGAGGACTGGAAGAAAGCAAGTGTCATACTTGTCTTCCAGGAGGGGGAGAAAGAGAATCTAAGGAATTACAGGCTGTTCAGCCTCACCTCAATCCCTGGGAAGGTGGTGGAGCAACTAATCCTAGAAAACATTTCTAAACACATTAAGGACAAGAATGTGAACAGTCAGCATACATTTTTCAAGGGTAAATCACACTTAACCAATCTGTTGGCCTTCTGTGATGAGTTGACTGGCTTAGTGGAAAGCAGGGGATGTTCTTTTTCTTAACTTTGGCAAGGCTTTTGACAGTCTCCCATAACATCCTCATAGGCAAACTGATGAAGCATGAAGTAGAGGAATGGGTAGCGAGATAGAGAGAGACTAGCTGAACTGTTGGGTTCAGAGGGTTGTGATCCTCTGAAGTTCATGCTAGAGGTCACTAGTTATGAACTACAGGGGCCAGTGCTGGGCCCAGTAGTCCATTAATGACCTAGATGATGAGACACAATGCACCTTCAGTAGGCTTGGAGATGGTAGAAAACTGGGAGGAGTGGTTGGTACAGCAGGGGGTTGTACTGCCATTGAGAAGGACCTCAACAGGCTTGAGAAATGGGCTAACAGGGATCTCATGAAGTTTAAGAAAAGGAGATGTGAAGTTCTACCTCTGTGGAGGAATAACTCTATACACCAGCACAGGCTTATGTTCTCATGGTGGAAAAGGCCAGTCTTATCTTGGGACGTGTTAGGCAGAGCATTGCCAGCAGATCGAGGGAGGTGGTCCTTCTTCTCCGCTATGCCCTGTTGGCATCTGGAGTGCTGGGTCCAGTACTGGACTCCCCAATAAAAAAGAGGCATGTACGTAAAGAAGGAAGTCCAACAAAGGGCCATGAAGGTGATTAAGAGACTGGAGCATCTTTCGTGTGAGGGAAGGTTGAGACAGCATAGACTGTTCAGCCTGGAGAAGAGAGGGCCCAGAGGGATCTTGTAGTTGTGTATAAATACTTCATGGGAGAGTAAAAAAGATGGAGTCAGGCTCTTTTGAGTGATGCCTGGTGACAGGGCAGGATGTAGTGAGCAGAGACTGGAATACAAAAAATTCTATTTCAATGTAAGAAGGAACTTTTTTTTTTTTGCTGTGGGAGTGATCAAACACTGGAACTGGTTGCACAGAGAGACTGTGCCATCTCCATCCTTGGAAATATCAAAATCTGCTGGGCACAGCTCTGAACAACGTGGTCTAGCTGACCCTGGTCTGAGCAGGGCAGTTGGACTAGACTAGAGGCCCCTCCAACCTCAGCTTTCTGTGATGCTGTAGTCTCGCTAGCTGTTTGAACATGTAAGTGTTGGCCGTGTGATGGAAAATACTAAGGCAATGGTCACATCCCCTTTCAAACTAACAGTCCTAATTTGTTTATGCTTCCAACTCTTGTATTAAGTCACGGTACATCTGGCCCCCTGAGAAGTGGTAAGTGAAGCTTTTGTTGAAAGGTGCATGCTGGTTGGCTCTTTGCCCCTTCCTTCTGAGCTTGGAGGAAAAAAGGGGGCTACTGGTTTGTATTCCTTGACTTATTTTGTTGACCTTAACTCTCCGTTTTCTAGTGACGTTTGAAGACACTCATGACCTGAATTTATTAATGCTTTCTTTTGTCATGAAATTGTTTACTTTTGTTTAGCCCTTATCTCTTGCCCTTTGGAGTTCACATGTATTCCTAAGGAGGAACAAGGAATAGATGTTTCCTGCTGTAGGTGTATGAAAGGCTTTTTCAAAAATTTAAGTTTGAGTTTGGAAGTGAAGTGAAGCTGTTAACTCAGAATATCCTCTTTTACCTAGCAAAGATGTTCATTGTGGGTTTTGGCAACCTTAAGGAGTTCAGACAGCATCCTAGATTTACTCAAATAGCTGTGTACTCGCTGCCTTACTGAACTGGTGATGAAATTCCCTGACTTCTCATTGCTTGAAGAAATTGTTACTTGAGATCCAGTTTCAGATTTTTGATATTTTCTCTTTTTCTTGCCTTATAGTTCAATCCTATTGATATTAAAAAATAATACAATTATTATTTTATTTCATCCTTAATTGAGATTCAACTCCTAGCAATGCTGTTACAAAATGTAGTCCTTCTTATGGCATGAAAGTAGGGAATGTCTTGTCATTTTGATGGAGTGGTGTTGAGAAAATATGGCTCAGATCTAGCTATGCCACAGATACACTTTTCAACCTGGTACCTTTTTTAATATTCTGACTTTGATTTTGATGCTGCAGAGTTCATAGAGTCCAGAAATCTCTGGAGGATTTGGGGACCAGACTAGATTATTTGCCTACATAAGAGTTTGTTTGGAAAACTTGCTGCTAGTAAAAGGCGTTCCTATATGAAGAAACTGAAGAGGAAACTCTCTGTAGAATGAGAATGGTGAGCCAACATGTAATGGCCCCCCTCATAGTTTCTGGAGAGGCTCTCTGTTTTAATCCATAATATTGGAAGAGGATCATGGACGTTCCCACTGTTATCAGTTTAACCTCCTGTGCTGAATCAGGATGATAATGTGTTGTCCTCTGCCTCCATTCTGTATCTGTCACTGTGAGTAGATTTAGCTCTTCATCAAAATCAGTGGAAGAACATTACATGTAGGATTTGGGTGGGAGGTGTTCTTGCATGATGTGACAGTGGAGGTCATTTTGTGCGTCACAAAATAGTTTCCTTTGGAAGAAACCTCTGGAGGTCATCTGGCCTGATGCCCCATGCTCGTGGCTATGCTTTTAAAAGTGCAAGTTTTCACTTTGGGAGGGGATCGCTGGCTTGGAGCTGACATGCTCAGACCTGCTGGCTTAAGCAGGGGGTGAACCTACAGAGACAGTGGGTACAGTCATTTGTTTGGTTCTTGGGTCTGGCCCACCTGTAGGTGTTTAAGAGAGTGAGGGTGTTATAACAGGAACAAGGATGAAGCTCATTTCACACTGGCTTCTCAAAAGCTTTCAGGAGTTGATGACTTCATGACCGTGGCTGATAAACAAACTTGGCTTTTATAAAAATAGACTGATGGTCTGGCAGGAATTCCAGCCTGTTTAAATGGGTCCACTCCTGCCAAGCAGGGCAGCCACTGCTGCATGAAGAGGGTGTGTCCTTCTGCTCCCTCCCAGCCTTCACATTTCCCAGCTCCTTCCCAATCAGATGATAAATATGACTCTGCACATAGCATTAAGGTTGGTAAATCAGTTGTGCAAATACTGCCAAGTAAGTAAATACAGTAGAAAATGGAACGTTCACTTCCCTTTGTTTAGTTATCGATACAGATTTAAAGGCAGGTCACCCTAAGTAATTGTGTTTAGATCATTAAACATGGTTTAATAATGACAATAATAGGGTGTGTCCTGGGACAGGAGGCAAAACAGTGCACCTATAATTGCCTAAGACCAGGTTATTTCTGATAACAAACCTATCTAGTTTGGTTTAGTTCAGAGGAGGGCAGTTTGATGAATACCCCCTTTTGGACATGTCCTGAATATTCTTATTGTCCTGCTGCTTATAATTTGAGCCCACTAAAATGTGAAGGCCTTTTCAACACTGTCTCTGTTTGCCAAGTTAAATATTGAGTAAACTTCATGATTGTGAGTTATGTGCAATGTATGATTGGAGGAAGGAAGATTCCCTACACCATAGGGTGTAAAGTTCTTATCCATATTATATGGAGTTTTTTCCAGTCTAAGCCAGTAGTGAATATTCCCCATTCTGCATGTTGGATCAAGATTACTCTTGGATGAAAACAATGTGAAAAGTTACAGTGGTAAGCAAGCGAATAATTCAAGGCTAATAAAAACCAAACCAAAACAAAAACCCAAAAACCCCCCAACAAACCAAAAAAACCCAAACAACCCTGTTTTCTAAACTTCTCAGGGATTTTTAATCTTTGAAACCAGACTCCGCAGAGATGGATTAGTGAGGAGAGAACTGATGAAGCAATCAAAGGCGCCAGATAAATGCAATTTCTCATGTTTCCACAATTTATCGCTTAATTATCCTCCCCATTGTGTGTGTGCATCTATATGTGTATGTTTATATAATGTGTATGAGTATTAAATGTGTTTATGGAATGATATTGCTCCTGAATTTTCCACTGCATGTTCTACAAACTCCTGGGGGTGGCACACTTTTATTTAATAAGTGTGGTATGTGAAATCTCACCAGACATAGCTAAACCCTGCTGACATGCCAGCCGTTTTATTGAAGTCATGAACTATATGGAGTTAACAGATCCAGTCCAAGTCTCTCAAACTCATATAAGGAAATCTCATAAACCTGATAAAATGGGTGATTATTTCAAATAATAAAATAGTTTTTAAAGACAGGCCATCATTTCTGGACGATGAATTTTGGTGCAATGGCAATTATCTCCTGTCATGTTATTATTACTAGTTTTGCTGCTGAACAGGTTAAGACTATAATCCACCTCCTCAGCTGTGTGGCTTTCCTGGTTGAGATGGTTCTTTATAAGCCAGGATACAAAGTTCAGCACTTACTGGGCCCAGTCCTAATCCTTTAGTCATACAATGACTTTTCCATTTCTGAGGTCCAATAATATAATTATGACCTCACTTCTACACAGCACTTCAACAGCTTGTTTTTCTGTGTTGAACTGTGGTTTACACGTTTCAAGAGGACCTTTTATAAATTTGTGAATCTTTGCAGGCAAATAACCTAGTAAGGCTCTGCGTTTGTCTAGTTAAAAAGCAGCATGTGAGCCTAAGTTTTTTTCTTTCCCCCATTTATCCTGTTCTTGTGTCTCTTCTATATACCTTGAGGCCTGTTGTCATGTCTACCCAAGGCCTATTTATTAAAACTTCATGTTTGGAAGAGTAGAGGCAAACTTGTTTCTGCATGGAAATACAGTGTGTTGTGGCTTGCATTTAATCCATTCAGGTCCCTCTTGGAGTAGTCAAATAAGACTGGGAGAGTGACTATGGAGCTTGTGGTGCCCACCTTGGAGGGAGGTCCACCTCAGCTGTGGTGGGCAACAGAATATAGCGCAAGGAGATGAGATGGATCCCATCTGTCTCTCTGAAATGAGTGTAAGGGCTGTGCCTTCCCTCAAAGGGGTGAGATGCATTTACAAAAAGGACTAGATGCTTGTATCATACTAAATTAGAAGGCTTTATTGAGCCTGTTATTAATTTCAGTTTTCCAGTGAAGGATAACGGGACATTTAGTTCACTCCAGATTTATTTTTCCCTTCGTAAAGTCCAAATTCTGATTTATTATTTTACTATATTTAATTTTAACCCCTAGAAAAGCTATTTTGAAGAGGAGAGAGAGGGAGGCATGAGAGGGGGTGTTGGCATTTCAGCTTCTTCATCCTGCTTCCCAATCTCTAGCCACCTTCTCCCTGACAGGCTCTTCACTCAGGTCCAGGCTCTGGCATCAGTCTTTCACCTCTTAGGAAAACAAAGTTGGCAGGGAGATAATGTTAGATTTAACATGATCTACAGGATTGGGGTCGAGGGTGATCACAAGGGCCTTCAATCAGTAGACGTTCGTTTGAGCGTGTCATCACTGCTGGTGGTTTTCACATCAGGCTTGTGCTTGCAACAAGCTGAAGTGACAGGTGAGAAACCTGCCTTTCACAACAGACAGGAAAAAGCTGTTGGGAACTCTCGGCCAGGGAATAATAAACACAGCTTGAAAACGGAGGTAAATTGGTCGTTGGCCTTGGCTTGCTGGGAGGAGGAGGGCAGATGTTGCTCTTCCCTTCATCCCAGCAAACACAGTGCCATTTGTGGAAGTGGCTGAGGTGACCCCCTGGTTCTTTTTGAAGATGTGTTTCCAGCTTAGAAAAAGAGAACCAGCAGCAGCAATGAGGGGGACCAGCAGAGCAGCCAGACTGGGTGGTGCCACAGGCCTGGTGTCTGTTTCAGCCCCCAGCTGTGGGGTCAGAGTGGGTGTCCGCAACTGGCACGTGGGTGTCAGGTGTGCTACTGTGCTCAGACAGCGACATGTCCCCAGGGCTTGAGGAAACCCTGAGAACTCTGGAGACAGTCAGATGTGGAATTACAGCAATAAAACACCTCCCTTGCCCAGCTCTTTTTAGTCAAGAAAGTGTAAGGTTTGTAAGGACTTGTTGCTATCCAGAGCAGGGTATGGGAGTCCTCGATGTGAAGGAGGATGAGGATTTAAATGCAGGGCTCCTTCTCCTTCCCTACTCTAAACCAGCATGAGAGTGATGTTCCCCCCTGCTGCTCCTCCTGGAGGAGTTGGTGGGGTGCACCCCCACCTGGACCTGCTGCAGTCAGCTTTCCCAGCTGCCTGCATGTTGTATGCGAGGCTTGTTGGTCTGCTGCTTGCACCCCTTCACTTTTTTCATGTTTTCTTCTAAGCAGATAGAAATATCCCTGATGAGAGAAAACTAATCCCCTTTCCAGAGCTGTTTCATGCAAACTAAATAGGCTTCAGAGCTTTAAGTCTTGTGGTTTGGCTTGGATTAGGGAAAGAATTTAGGTGACGGTGATAGGAGATGGAAACCCAGTGGGTGTCTGGTCCCCAGAGTGGAGTGGCTGAGCAGCACCATGTTTCTGGCACAGGCTGGACTTGCTTGAGTGTGGCACTTCTGCTGTTGTCTCTGCTCAGGCAGGTAACAGCAGTCTCCAGCAGGTAAATTCCTCTCTAATCTAATTCCTCTTTTTATAATGACTGGAGACCTGCCACTTCAGCTGAGCAAGAAATTTAGGTAATTGATCCCAGTGTATAAGCCAAGGAAAAGGGGGAAGAGCAGAGGCAGAGAATAAAGAAAACATCAGAAGCTGATTTTGTGTTGTTTCTGATTTTTGTGTTATAAGAGGGAAGCAGTTTTCCATCTGGAAATGGAAATGTTGCAGGTTGGAAAGGATCGTCTTGAGTATTAAAACAGTAGACTGCAAATCAAGGAGGTTGTTGCCCTTTTTGACTTTGGGTGCGTCACTTAACCTTGTGCTCTCAGTAATAGAAGTGGTAGGTCCCTTTGCTGCTGAGGTGCAAAAACATCCTTCATTATCTGACAATGCAAGTGGAAGACCCCTATAGATTATTCTTAATCGTACAACCACCAGATTCTGCGTAACGGCCCGTTGCAGGTCCACTCTCAGAGCTAGCTTTGGCCAAGTGTTAAATCCACTACCAATTAAATGAGCTGCAAGTAGGGCACTGTGTGAATTTTGTGAAGAAAACTCTTGGGCTGGTGGGAGGAGGATTTTTTGGCTTTTTTTAGCTGGGTGGTAAAGGCAAGGGGAAATAAAAGAAGTTCCTCAGTTTTGTTTGTATAGCACTATGAGAATGACTCCAGTGATTTTCCATGCTGCATTAATAGATGAGTGATGGCCAAAGTGTGTCCAGCCCTCTTCTGTCCCTAATGCCACCGTGACACTGCCCTGCTCTGCACTGGAAGTGTTTGCATGTGGCCTCTGCACAGCAGGGACCGCGCCAAGTGCTCAGTGACCTCCTTCCGCTTGCTCCCATCGATGCTTCGCATTAATGGGCAGAGAGGAAGACAGGAGTTTGGCCAAGAACAAAGCAAAAGAGAGGGAGGGGGACAACAGCAAAACTGAAAAAAACCCTGTCTATCCTGTCACTATGCCAATAGCAGGATGGAGAACAGGAGCCGCAACCGGGGTGGTCAAGAAATGAGCTGGCAGGCGATGGGTCAGTTGCAAATCACGGCAAGCTCTGGGCAGCTCGGCCAAGAAGAGCCTGTGTTTGTGCTGGTTATGTGGCTCCACATTCCAGAAGCGTGGCTGTCCTTTTCTCTTGAGATAATGACTAGGTGGAGCAGCTCAAATATGTGCATGATATTCTTGGTGCTTCTAGCCAGGAAAAACAAAACCCTGGAAAAGCGTGCTTGGTTGTTGAATTCTTTGTCTGGTTTTATTGGTGGTGTGAATTGCTGACAGGTGAGTGAGATGCTGCAGTTAGATGCCAGCTTGAGGCTGGCACCCTAGGGACTCATCAAGTACACTGAGGACTCTGAGTTTTTTATGAAATGGATGGCAGTTACTGAGGATTCTTGGACAGGTGATGTTAGAGACTCGTGACTGTGTACTCCAACTCAAAAAAATGGGCAGGAAGGTGGTGGTGCCAAGGAAGTGCAGAAGCATCAGTGGTAAGCTATGGCACTGTCACACCTGCAGATGGGATAATACCTATTTGTGTGGTTTGCAACCTGGTTTCCATGAATTAAATTCCTGAGCAGTACAACAGGTAACTCCCCCCTTCTTCAATTGCCATCTGAAACATGATATATTTTCCATGAACTCCCATGTAAATGGTTTTTTTTTGGTGACAGATGGCATGTTAAAGCACTGGAAGATGAAAGTGCCAAATATTTGCTTTAGAAAAACACAGTGAAAGATTCTCTCATCCTCCTTACTCAAACTGCATCAGCCAGAATGCCATTAACAAAAATGAGTCTCTGTAGTTAAACTTATTGGCACCCCCGGGGCATCATTAAGATGCCCTTTTTCCCCCTGTCTTTTCCAGGGGGAGGAGGTATGAAGGGAAGCTAATTTAGGACAGTGGTGGCTTGTGCTTGGCTCCTACTTAATATCATGGGATGAGTCTCCTCAGCAGAGGACAAGCTGAGCAGATAGGCAGCCCCTTCCAGAGCCCCCAGCTACTCATCAAGTCAGAACATACAGTAAGTCCGAAGTGGTTTCAATAAGTAAAAAGGCATCTTAGAATTATGCCGTACCCACTGTCTGTGTGACTTTGGACCAGAGCCCACCTCCTTCATGCCTCAGTTTGCCTATCTAGGCAATACAAATAAATAATGCTTGTGAGATATCACACTCTTGCCAAAAATAAACTATTGTTGGCCACACGGAGCAGTGACTAATTTTATACCTGCTGTGAATCTGTTCTGGGATCTCCGAGGATAACAGTCAGCCTAGTGAGGCAGTCTGAAGCCTCTACGTGGATGTGCTTTTGGAAACATGAAATTAGGGTATTCATGACATCCCACATCTGAAAGTATGTCTCACCAGTAACTTGATATTGACACCAAATTTTAACTGCTGTTATAAAGTCATCATTTTACCAGATAATTTGTTATTACAAATTTAAAAATGTCATTGGAGCAGTTATTATTGACCATCTTTAATAATTATAAATTGTTTGGTTTTCCACGATGGTGGTGAGGTGGCCCCTGGATGCATTTTCCAGCATTAGTTTGGAGGATCCATGGGACTGTATGCATGGAATAGTCTTCTCACAGTAACTCCTGTTTCTACCCCAGTGCTAGAGCAGGCTCAGCTTCAGTGGAAAAGCTGTGCAGTGTTGAACAATGACCTCCTGGCACTTGTAGGTCTTGCATTTAAGTTCATGTTGGGTTTGGGAATGAAACTTGGATTTGATTGCAGTATTGGTGCAACTTTTTCTTAGGCAGAAACTTTTTAATTTCCTCTCACTTTTGTAACACTTTTGTCAGTGAGCATCTTGAATAAGTCTGTAGAATAAAAAATTTCAAGTGTTAAAGTAGAAACATGTCCTGAAGCTAAGGTAGTGGCAGAGAGAGGGCATGGAAACACAGCTCTTGTAGGTCTCAGCTCTCTGTTCTGTAGAGCTACTGCAACGTATTTTGCTACATGTAATTATTTTTATTTACTTAATTTTGAGTTCTTGAGTTAAGTGTCTACTTAGCCAGCCATTGGCTTATGGCTCATTAGTTTAAGCAGTTCTAATCTCCATGTTTGAAAGGTGTTTGTACATAACTCCTTTCAGGCTGGTAGAAATTACATATAGGAATAGTAATCTTCTTGCTTAATGGTAGCTTTTCTCTGAGTATTGGGGCTATCTACTTGATTACCTTCAGCATCTATTAATTACAGAGGTTGCTTGCTTGCTTCTGTGCAGATCAGTAGGTGAGTAGAGAAGAGAATTACCTCGTCACTTCTGTCTGCAATTTCATGATCTGGGGAAAGGCCCTCACTTAATTATCTGCTTTTGCCTTTTTTGGGCTGGTTTGTTTGGTTACTGACTTTTTAAAGGTTGGTTTGTTGGGGTTTTTTAATTTTACTTTCTGGTGGCCAAGTTAGCTTATGAGCCTGACTGGAAAGGTGCTGCTTTGCTGGGAGCTGCAAAAGCCTCTTATACTCCCATGAGCTAGTTCCAAAACCAGAAAGCAACATCGTATTGGTGACAGCTTTCTCCTCCTGTGTCAGAAGCTATGGCCACAAGTGGAAAGAGGAACCAGTTAGGGGAAAAAGGGAGTCATCCCAGCTGGATCATGCTGCCACGTCCCGGTGTGCAACTGTGTAGCAAAAGGATGCTGTGGCATGATGGCAGCAGGTTCATCCAGGCCAGTACTCGAGACAGCTGTTAGGTATGGGTGGAAATTGTGTCTGGTTTGTATTACAGCAGCTGTGGGCCAGGTGAAAACCATGAGAGGGGGGCAGCTGGTGTGGCTGGGATACCAAAGTCCATCCTCCTGCTCTGCAGTGGCCTCATCCACCGTGCCAGGCAGATGTCACCTCAGCTTACATGGGACTAACTGGGCACCACCCTGGACCTCCATTCCAACAAATTGCCCTGTATCTGGGATGCAGAGGTAGCAAATTAGTCTCAAAAATAACTATTTGGGGTCAGATGATGTTATTCCAGTATTTCTAAGCCACCACAGTTTTTTGTTCTTGGACAAATAACAAGGCCCTGAGGATTTGCCAGCTGAAGATGTGAGCTGCAGTCTGCTGACTGTAGTTGACGTAGTCACTCTTGCTGCAGATTTGTAGGATGATCTTGTGGGGATCTCTTCAGCAATGTGGTTAAAAAGCTACTGGGCTAACTTAAAAAAAACCCCAACAGCACAAACTGTTGGCAGTTTCCAGTCAGTGGGGAGAGAGTCATAAGTTGCAGACACTGCGGGGAGTACAAGCTATGAGTTTCAGGGCCTTGACCCACGAGCTGGCACTGGAGCTGTCTGCCCTGGCCCACCACCAGAGAGGGAGAAGCTGTGGAGCAGGATGGGTGCTAGTTCCAGTACATGTGCCCTTAAGCCACCATCAGCATGTCAGGCTGTGGACTGTGGTGGTTGATATATGGGCACACGTCTTCTTCTGCCATCTCAGTAGGGGTATTAGTCCTCAGCAGAGGGGTAGAAGTGACAACCTCTTAAATCAACCCAGCATGAATTGCTGGAGGTCATGAGTTAGAGCTGCTATTGCTTGCTCTACTGGGTGTATAATTCATTAATATTATTTTAGACACTTGGTAAAAACACAGATGCTTTCAGGAAATCTAGCAGAATCTTTTTCTCTCTTTTTTCCCCATATTGGTAAGTGGAAACTATGCTTTGTAGAGGTACTCACCATTTGCTGATTTCAGGCTCCTCTTCAGTAGAGAAGTGATTTTTTTAAGAAAAAAAAAAAAGAGAGAAGGGGAATAAATAAATAAATAAAAAAGCCACACACCAAGCAGTCTTGCTCTTAACTCCAGATTTGCCAGGTGTGGAGTGGGAAGCAAGTTATTCCTTAATTATTTTAAGTTGTAAAATGATGAAGGAGTAATCTAAAACCTGCAGTTATATTCTGTTACCCATTTTACCTCTCAAGTCGGTTTTAAAACTTTCAGTTCACCTTTAGGAAGCAGAGTTGCTCTTCTCAAGTAAATTCCCCTGGTAACTGGGACAAAGAAAGGCACAAAAGGTGCAAGTGAGATCCCACAGTTGTTTCTGGATGGAGTGTTTTCTAAAGTTTGCACTTTGGCTGGGCTGGCTGCAGGAGGAAGCCTGCAGGGCTGGGCTGCCCAGGGCTCTCTCCTCTCCCTACTGAAAGGCGGAAAAGTCCTCACTGAACCTGGAAAACCTCTGTGGTGCCTCTGCACTCCTTGGGCAGGCAGCTAAAGTTGGGATGGCTGCTTAGGGGGAGTGTGGATGCTGGCAGGGGAAGAGAGTGGGCTGCTCTGGTGTGGTGGGCACACTGATGCTCTTGTTTGTCAGCATGAAGGATGTGGAGAAGCTCAGTAACCACAAGCTGAAATGCTTGCAAATGAGCTCCATCTGAGCAGCAAGTGCTGTAAAGTAACCAGGAGGCTTGCAGGAGTGAAGTCTAGTATGGCATGGTCCTGTTCACACAGTGAACGTAGAATAATTTTCATTGATGATCTTTATCAAGTCCAACCACTAAATTACCTCACTGCCAAGTCAACCACTAAACCATGTCCATCCAGGTGACAAAATGAACGTGTCTGTAGTCCAGCAACTGACTCTTGCCTCCTGCACTTGTTCTTGTGGTGGGCATGGTCCCTACAGAGTTAGACCTTACAGCCCAGCAGCTGTGGCTCGTCTCTCCCAGCGTGATTTTCCCAATCATGTCTGAAGAGACACTTTCTAATTTTCTGTATGTTTTTGTCATCCTAATAGGGATCTGCCAGTCGATGTTGACTGAAAGTTGGGTTTGCTAATTACAGTGGCTAAGTTTGGGTGCTCATGTGCATAGCTGCAGTTACACCTTTGCCTATCCAGCAGCTAACTAGCTACCTAATGGTTATAGAAACCTGACTACATGCTCAGTAGAGAGTGTGCCTGTTACTGGTAATAATGATATTAAGTTTCTCATAGCCAGGATTCCCTCTGCTTTTTATTAAAAATTGTACCTACAAAGCCCATTCAAGAGGAGGGCAGTTGATTCTAAAGTTCTTTCTCTGCAGTATTTGAAATAATCAGATGTGTAAATCTGAAAATGAGGATTGACTACAAGTCCACACACACACACATATGTATTAAAAATATATATTTCACTTAAATATGTGAAAATAATTTGGTTTCTATAGCATAAACTGCAGAATTTAAAGTAAGCAGCAGAGGTAGTGGAGAAAACTATTTTTCTGATATGAGGTATGATAGTAATACAGGCCAGGTCTGCTATAGTCTTGCCAGCACAGCTACATCAGTCAAAGACACGATTAATTGTGCGTTTTATTTATTTTTTTTTATACTGCTGTAGCTGTTCAGGCAAAATCCCCTGTGATTCCATAGATGCAATTATGCCAGTAAAACTGTGCTTTTGATGATATGGTTGATTTTGCTCACTGGAGGGCAAGACGTTGTGAAGCCATGCTGGCAAAGGCTTGCTTTCACCCATTAAAATTGTGTGTGCTCCAAGGGTATAGTTTGACAAGCTTTTCTTTCAGTGCCCATGCCAACCTCAGCAGTCACCCCCCCATGTGCTCTGTCTTTGGGACATGGTTTTGCACTCTGGCTGACACAGCAGCAGACTGAAGGCAGCAGAAGGGAATGGCCTTGCCACAGCTCTGTTGCATTTCCCCACACCCCAGTGCTGGTGTTTCAGACTCCTGACAGCTAACTCAGAAAGCTGTAGTGGCAGATAACTTGGCAGAGAAAGGCTTCTTTTTTTTTTCCTTTATTTTTTTTTTCCTTCTTTATGTGTCTGGGTTTGTGTTTGTTTGTTTGTTTTATTTTTTAGTGGATTTAGCATCCCAAACTGATTCACTGTGGAACTAGATGAGTCCTGGTGGAAACCATAGAGACCTGCAGACCTGGTCTTCAGCCCACAGTTGGGCCTACTCAGGTGGATGATAAGCTCTGCTCTCATCTGTACTGCCATGAGTGGGCATGAGACCAAATCAGAGAAGTTAAAAATAATGCACCCTCAAAGCAGACAGACGGATGGTCCTGGCTGGGGTCAGTCCCACCGTCTGGTTCACCGTACACATTGGCCACCAGCTGTGCTGCCAAGATGCAGGCGAGGGCAGGGCGCAGGGGCGAGCATCCGGGATCGGCTGACCTGGCGTGGCTGCCTGCAGAAATACGAGATTAATTATTGTTTTAGAGGACTTAGCTCACTGGCAGAGTGCTGCTGGAGCAGGTCTATACTGGGAATGTCTCGCACCACAGTCTAGGAATGCTGGATTAGCCTTAATAGTCTTCATAGCGCAAATGGAGCTTGTGCCGTCGGAGCTGCATTTTTGTGGTTTCACACAGCCCATCTCGGAGTGAGACAGTGCACAAAAGCGTGTCTTTGCAGGTGGAAGGATTTCTGCCAGATCAGCTGTAGGGAGAGTCATTCTTTGTGGATACTTGAGCCTTCTGTGGGGCCCTGTAGCATAGGAGTCTGTTACATAAATAGAAAGACACAAGACTGTGCTGAGGACCACATTACAGGGTAAAGGCCTAGGACTGATTGAAATCAACAGCTTCCTCTTAAATCTGGGCCCTAAAGGAAAAATAGAAAAAAAAATATTTTAAAGAAGAAGGTGAAGGCTGAAAGGTAGTTTGAGCAACATGAAGAGCTGTTGAGCTCAAGAGCAGCAAATCTTGGATTGAGGGCAACTCTGCTGTATGTAGTACAATCTATTCGCTTTAAAATGTATGATTTTGTGGCTGGGTTGTTGTGGTGGGTTTTTTTTGTGTTTTTTTTTTGTTTGTTTGTTTGTTTTGTTGTTGTTGTTGTTTTTGAGGGGTTCTAATTGTTTTTAAATTCAGTCTCTTTGTGAAGGTAAGAGAAAGTGCAGCGCTTCTCTCCTTTGATAGCCTCCAGTGCTGGAGTACTGGCTTCTATGAAATGCAAAGAGGAATCCTTCACTTCATGTCCTGCCTGATGTTGTCTTAAAACACACGGACAAAATGCTGCCCTCAGGGAAAACAAATTGCAAAGCTTCCCATTCTTTGTTGGGGCCAGGTCTCACCCAAAATATTCCCACTTGCTATATTTGCAAACCAAAAAATGCACTTTAACCAGAAGAAGAGCTGTCAGGCAAGTGCTCGGCTCCTGTGTAGATCATCCAGTGCATCTAACTTAGGCTGTTTAAAACGTTACTGTTCACTGCCCCATTGATCTGCTGGAGGGCTGCCATACCACTCTGTGGAGAGGGGGCAACATCCTTGTTTCTGAGCCATTACAGGTCAACAGGTTATGGCAGTTCAACAGGTTAGAAGCCAGCAAATTGTGCTTGAGGTTTACTTACATCAGGTGAAGATGCAGGGCAGGCAGGAGAGCGTGGTATTGTCCTAATCTGTGGTTGTTTCCTTCAGCAGAAGCCATGGGCTGTGAGCGTCCTTTGTGTTAGGTGTCTCAACAAGGGTGACTCATGTTTTGCAAGAGTGAGGCCTTAAGTAATGCGCACAGCAAAGGCTGAAAGATACCTGGGATGGGGGTTCTCCCCGCTCTAAAGGGCATGTGATGATTCAGCAGATCCCTGCAGTTGTTGGGCATAATAGAACGTGTTGGTATCCTCTTTCTCAGTGAATAGAATTAATCCGCCAACACAATAGACTAGAATGTCTCTTGAGCCCTACAGAAGCTATCACATTAAAACAGGTTTATTCACTTTTAAAAAAACATTGTGTAAAAACTTACCTAGAGAGTTCATGAAAACCAGGGTTTCTTTATTCTTGTAAGACATTTGGGCTCACTAAGAAAAGCCTATTGAGTGTGGGTTTATTTTTCAAGCATGCGTTGTGTGTCTGATTCTAAAACCTTTCTGAAAAATGGCTCTTCTGTTTATGCAGGAGCCACATTTCCTTCCATGCTGATGTGTTTTCTTTAAAAATATTAGTGAAATGCTATGGAGGCACGAAGTTCCTCAATACATGTATTAATCTTGGCATGCAATCCCATAACTGCATCAGTTCTAGCTTGCTGACACTAGTTCACGTGTTTCAGAAAATGTGAGTCTGAAGTGAAGGATATGGTAAGAGCATTGTAACCTGGTAGGACTGCTGCCTTTGTTCAACTTTCAACCATTGGGCCAAACTTTTGCACGCAGATTTGGTTGTTGAGTCTGGAAATGTGCCACAAAGCTGCTTTGACAAGTGTCTTAATGCCAGGAAGCACCCGTTGGAAAGTCACCTGACCAGATGAAAATAGTTTTTGTGATGATAATCTCTTGCATGTTGTCACAGTTGCAGATAAAATGCCCTTCTATGGCTTAGAAAAAGTAAAAATTTAGAGAAAAAGTAAAAGTTTAGAGAAAAAGCAACTTGGTAGCAATCTACTGGGCTACTGCTACAGGCCACAGCTGTGCTGGACCTGCTTGGTCTGTGCAGCAAAGGGGTGGGTACCAAATATACTGAGTGCACAGTAGCTCTTGGTAGCATTTCCCGCTGTTTCAGTGTACAAAGTGGGGTGACCTTTGCTGTACCCTTTGGTCTGCAAGGCTACAGAGTGTGATTTAAAAGGTCGAAGAGCACTATCTCCTGAATGTGGGAGAGCAGTAGACAGCATCACATCTTACTTTATCACCTTGCCTCCTTCTTGCGAGGTCAGCTTCAACCTATACCTAATTCCTCTGCAAAAGAAACAGATGTCAGGATTAATTCATTTATATCTCTCCATCACAGCACAGTGTATTTTCTTACTACTGTAATTTGGGTCCTGTAATACATTTGCTTGCATTTTCCCTGTAGCTATTAGTCAAGTATGAATATCATTCATCTCTATCCCTCAGAACAATGGGACTTTTGAGGGAGGGAGGAAGTGGGAGGAAGAGGATATTAGGTTGTTCTGAGATAGCAACTGAGTTTTTTTACTATATTTGAGTATTAGACATCAGTTAAGGCTCAAAGCTTTATCTTATCTACAGAAATAACTGCATTCAGCCTGGACATGACTGAGCCTTGCTATACCTTGTTATTTCTAAGATAGAGAACAAGAGGAAGATTCAATTTTTAAACAGTGAGTTCCTATTACTTGCTTGAGGTCAGACACAATTACTTTAACTGACTGGCTTGTGGGATGTAGCTCCAGATGTGGGTTCAAGTTGGCTGCTGGCCAGATGAGGCAGTTTACATGGTCTTTTTCACGTCTTGTGTCCTTTCTGTAAGTTGGGGATGGTGGCCTTCCCTGCTTGGCAGGAGTGTTGTGAAGATGAGTTTCTTTAAGATGGGAAAATCTCACATTTTGGGAGGGTGTTTTAAGAGGGAAGGAGAGACCTTTGGCAGTGACACCTTCTCAAGGTGGAATTGCCACTTAGAGCCTTTGCTGTTTGTCAACATCTAGCTCTTGACTGCCTCCAAGCTGCCTATGTGTAGAGACAACAGATATGTCAAGAAGTTTGTCTTTTTATTGATGGATATGCCAACCAGCTCAGCACAGAGGGGTGATGCAAGAGACACTGATACTGCTTTTGTTTTCCAGAGAAAAAGGCTTGTATTCCAGGTCATGCCAATTTTCCTAATGCTTGACAGCTTTGTCTCACCACAGAGAGCACAAGTTTCTCTGGAAAGCCCCAAACACATTAATTTTAATTTGTTTAAAACATTTTAAATAATAATTTAATATTCCTGGAAACAGATGTTGAACAGCTATATTTCACCCCAGAGCAAAAGTTAGAGGCCACGTTGTAAACACATGAAAAACAAGGCTGAAATAACTTTGAGCTCTGTTATAAAAGAGCCACTGAAGTTTGCTGTTACATGTGCAGATATGTCATAGAAAGTGACTGCACATGCTGTCTCTAAGTGTGTGGTGTGTGTGTATTCCTCCTCTGGAAAATTGCTTTAAAAATCTTTATTTTACTTTTCAGGTTATTTTTCAAGATCCTGGCTCACTGGTTTATTTTGGCTTGTGTATATTTATGCTTATTGTATTCCGAGTAAAAAATTTCAAAGTGCATATAAAAGCATCCAGGTTTCCTGATTTCGAGTTGAATTTGAGATGAGAACAAGTGGTAGAATTTGGATCAGGTTCACATTCAGAGCATTGTCTGGAGATCTTCAAAGCCCTGTTTAGTTTGGCCCATGTCTAGATAGTAGTCTGTAATAACACTTGTTTTCAGCTTGTAACTGTCATTTGGCTTGGACTCTCTAAGCTATGAAAGCAACTCATTCAGAATTTGAGTCAAGTTGTCTGAAAAGCTTTTACTTAATTATTTTTTTAATTAACAAGACACTTTCCAGTTTCCTTCTTCTGTTGTGTGTTTTACTTGGAGTTGTGGTTCTTGCATTTTTGTAAACGTGCAGTGCATGTGCTCGTACAAACAGAGGAAGAGTGCTGATAGAGGGGAAAACTGACAATACTAACTGGTAATCATAAAATGGGGATGGCTTGGGGTGTGGCGGTGAGTTATAGAAGCAATTCATGATGTCTCCTGATCTAGTCTGCTCCAGCATGATCCAAACTCACCAGCTTGAGGGTTGGGATCCCAGTTGAGGGTCTTATCTGGGGGTTATGCTGGGCTGGTCGTCATAGTCCTTGTTCACCTTATAGAGACTAACACAGGGTATTATGGCAACACCTGGACAGCTTTCACTACATACAAGGTTATTATCACCTTGCATTTATCAGCTGTATGACCCAGGTCAAATGATTTATACCATTTCCTTATCAGCTGACCTGAAATGCTCCAGCTGGTCACTGCTTGTCATGCAATGTCCTGTGTCCTCTCCACCTTGTCACTCATTTCAGCTTAATTCTACTGCACAAGTAGCCTTTAAGAAGATCACTGCACATGTCTCTAAATTGAGGTCTGCCTCCCAGTTGTTAACTGATAAAAGAGTTTTCCAGCTCAGAAATTTGTGCAGAGTAATCATCTTAACTTATATCCATAAACACATACTCTTGAGACAATGTATTCTTTGCATATTGATTAGTGGACGTGCTCTCTGTAGGTATTCTCTACTTCTTTGCAATGATCAGAAAGTATGTGATCTACATTAACAGGGAGATCTCTGCTGTTTGCTGATGGGAATATATTTAAAAAATTAACAACAAAACACTAAACCCTTAAATTCAAACACCAGACTTCTCCAGTGAGTTACTCTATCGCAGAATGCTGTGCATTCTGTGTAATTTTTTCTTGTGTACTTTTAATAATTTTGACTGTATCCCTTCAATTTTCAGTCCCATGCCTATTAACTGTTACAGCTGTTAAAAGCCAGCTCCTGAGGAAGCTCTGCAATAATAATCCTCTAATAGTCCATCAACAGCAATGCCCATTTTATCCAACACTTAGCAGTCAAGCAGGGAAGCTCTGATACCTCGCATACTTTGAATGAACTCCTTGCATGCTATTTTACGGCAAGAAAAACAAAAGCTTAACTTTGCAAAATGTCAACATTTGAATTGGTCACAGGGGTATTTTATATATGCTAACAGTCAGTGGATTTGGTTTGGTTTGCGTGCTGTGCCCCACTGATGAGAGCAGCCAGGATGCAACACTTGCCTCTAGAATCTGTGCAGGAAAATAGAATGGAGGAAAAAATAATAAGTGTGAAAAGTGAAACCATTTTACTCTTCCCCCTCCTTCTCAACATCAGCTTTTTCAGCCATATATAATGCTCATGCTAGATCAGACTTTAAACCCCTCATTTAGCCATCATTTGTATTTCTGAAAACTATTATTTAACTATTATATGGAAAGCTGGCAGGATTATAAAATGAAATAGAAATGCATGTTGATTCCTTGGCTTTATAATGACATGTTTATCTGCACCTCTAATGCTCTCATTGCCCAGGTCTGCACTTTTGGTTAATATGTTTGCCATGGAACAATTGTTTTGCATCAAAATTGCACTAGAACAACAGCATTATGTTTTCTGCATAATTTGTATTCTCTATACACCACCCCTCCCCAAATGTATTGCTTAAATATGTTTGTGTTCAGCATGAAATGTGCAGTAATGGTGGTGAGCTCGGCACATATTACTATGTAGCTTCAGCACCGTTAGGTCCTTACTGACACCAGTCTGTAGGTTAAGAACACTTCAATTGGTCTAATTTGCAACCTGATCAGAAACACTGACCTGGTTAGTCTTTAACAATGAATGTGTCTAATGATAACTTGTAGACACCCTTAGTGAAGGCAATGATGTGTATACAAGGAGTCATTTCCAGCTCTGCAGCGTTAGGAGGTCTCAGGCTGCCTTATCTAGGCTATCACCTTGTCCTGCGTTTTTCTGCAGCGTGACGCTTTGTCACTTGTAATGATACCTCTCCATCAAGCTGCATTGATTGAAATGAAGATAAATGGAATTAATACGAACAGGAGACACATGACTCACTGATATAATTAGGCTGTTGGAATACCTTAAGTGTAACGTAGCACATTTTACTAATGTTAATTATATGGTCTTTTACATGGGAAACTTCAGGTAATTTTGTTCTCCACAAAAGGAGAATACAGCCATTTATTAATTGTGAGGTGGCTGTTGGCTTCATAAAGCAGTTTTCTAGAGGAGGAGGAGGTATGTTTACTGCATTTTCTTTAAGGTGTCAAAAGCCTGAAATTGATAACAGCTTAAAAGAATCTAAATTGTTAATAGTTTACATTTGTAATTCATCTAATGTGATAGTTTATAATGTGAGAGCCAAATACAGAGTGTAATAAAACAAGATTTTTATTGCAAATGGAAACATGCTGAATAATGAAATAATACTAATTGCAGTTTAAACACTTTTGATATGAGCTCTATTTCTAGAGGATGTTCCATGCATAAGAGATCGAGATATTTTTCATAACAAGGATACAAAAACCATTCACAATATTTTCAGAAATACAGATAGGCTGTACATCTATGCCTTTCATTTTTTTCTTTTTTTCATTTTCTTTTTCTTTTTTTTTTTTTTCCCCTCCCTGAAAATTCTGTGTTTTATCTTATGTCAGAATTGATCACAGGAGTCAGTTTAATTGGGAAATTCATTTAAAATAGTTTCTAATTGGCATCAGAGAGTTGAAAGTTCAGTACAAAGGTGAGATCTAAGCTTTCTAATTAGATTGAATGCAGTATGACTTAAAGAATAGTCTTGATAATTACAGAATTTAATGCAAAATTATATTTTAATGAAAAATGGTGATTTTTTCAATAAGTCCTGTAATTCTCATTCAGTCTTTCATCCTGCTTTTTAGAGAGGAGGTAGTTGTTTTGTGCATCTGTTTATAAAATTTATGTTAAATTTTATGTTACTTTTATTAAAAAATAAGACTGTTATGTTTTCAGTTGAAGTTGATATGTTTTCAATTTGAATGCAAAACCTTATTCCAGGCATTCTGAATTTTATTACGATACTATAATTTTCTCTTGCATGGATTTATAGTCTGAATTCAAGTTTTGCCCCCTCCTCTCCCATCCATGCCCCCCCCCCCCCCCATTCCAAGTTGTTTGATGCGGCTGAAATTGAAGGCTGAAGTAGAAGGGGCCACTTAAGTAGTGAAGGGTTTTTCTTTGTAAATAATAGATCAAGAGCACCGTAGCTGTATCTAATGGAGCCGTATGCAGCCTCCGTTTCAAGGACAGCACAGGGTTTAAAAAAACATAGCCACAGTTCATCCCCATCGCTAACCTGTGGTCAGTTTGACTGCTGCTGTTGGCCGGTCACATGTTTTAATTCATCAGACGTGGGAGTTTTTTATAAACCTCTGATAATATCAACACATGTGTAGCTGGAATGATCGCTGGGATTTCTGGGCTGAAATGATGAGGGGAAAATAAATAGAAAGGGTATTTTGTAAAATCTGTTTCTTCTTTTCAAGCTCAGGGGTTTACCTGAGTACTGATAAACTTTCCTTGTAAGGACCAAAGTTAAGGTATGCTTTTGCAGAAGCTGAGCTAGCTGCTCTCCAGGTTTCTTCTCCTTCTTATATTTTAATCTAGTAAACGTATTTCAGAGCCTGAGCCTGTTTGCTTCTCTGAGTTAAACTTGAACTTATTTAAAGGGGGGAAAGAAGCTTATTTCTGTCATGCAGTTGAGTGTTTCAGGTACTGGGAGAAGTAATTTAGTGTTCCTCAGTATTTTGGAGAAAATCTTTTAAGCTTAACAGATGTTACCCTTTCTTTTTAGTCAAATGTAGTTAGCTTTATTCTACCAATTGGATGCAATTTCAACATCAAAATAAGCAACCGTGTATTATTGGCAAAAACAAGACAATTGTGGTCAGAATCAGATTTTAGAAAAAAAGCAAAACCATGTTCGTTGCCCACGGTCCAACAGGCCTTTTTGAATGCAGCCAGAAACTCCAAAGTCCTTTCTCAGACAAAACTCCCATTTACAATTGATTAGGATCAGGCCCAAACCGAGAAGTCATATTCCTAGAAATTTCAAATGCAAAATAAAATAAAAAAAGCTGCTGCAAGACAAATTCATTCTGTTTTACCTTCACTTCTGTGCTTAAAGCGCAGTCTGTAGCAGTGTCTGTTCCTTGAATGGCACTAGTATATTTGCTTGTAAAATAATGCATCTTTCTTGTGCCACTCACTTCTTTGCTTCATGAAATCTTGTAAAATCAAAAGAAACAGTTTCTGTGGTGATTTTTGCAGAGTCTGCATTGAAAACCAAACACAAATATTCACTGAGAAGTTTTATATAATTATCTTCTGAACATTTATAGTTTGCCTTGAAAATATCTTCCCTTTTACTTACTAATGTTAAATGCTCACTGATGGTCTGTTTCAATCTGCTCGTTTCAAACAATTATAAGTGCATGCTGCCTGATAATTTTTTCCACTTAAACAAAAAAACCTTCTAAGCACAGGTTACAGACATCTGCGGTAAATTATAGGAAATTAAACATAAGCTTCACTTTGCCTTCATTCTGACAGTAAAATGTCCAAAATGGAATTTGGGAAGGAAAAAGAAAGCCAGATTTACCATCAGTCTTGAGTATCCCACAATTGTTTTTATTTTGTTTTCTGATGTAAAACAATTTTGCAGTTTTTCAAGCAGCAGCCACCTCCGTTTCATGTCCTGCATCCCCCCAAGTGCGGCCAAGCCGAGAGGCTCGTTCTGCGCCGGGTTCATTTCTGTGCGCGGGCAGGAAAGCGCTGCGAGGCAGGCAGAGGCACCTCACCAAACCTCGCAGGAGTTCTCCTTCTGTTTTTCCTTCCCTCCATCTTCTCTAGTTTGTTTCCACCTAGCAGCAGAAATTACAGAAACCCTTTCAACGTAACTTTTTTTTTCCTTCCCCCTTTCACCTTCCAGCTGCTTCCCAGAAACATCAGATGTGGAAAAGCGAAAGTCCCAGAATATGTTGAGCCCATTAAATTGGATGATTCCTACGATTTGTTTCCTTGCCAGTTCTCAGCCTTCTATTTTGTACTTTCTTAGCCAGTGCCAGGGGAAAAAAAAAAAAAAAAAAAAGGCAACTTGACAGCTAATAGATAGATACCCCTGCCATCAATTGCCGAGACATTATGTCTTTTGTGACATTGAGGAAAAGACAAGGAAGGGAATGGAAGCAACTAAAAAATGTCAAAAGATCAAAAAATCAATGGGCTGAAGGAATGTGATCTGTTTATCGGGGTGTAGCTGCTCTTTCTGTTTGCATTAAGTCCGAGTGTGTGTCTTTGGTCACCACTAAACTTGCTTTTATTCACTCCCTAGGAGATGTAATACAAGCATGAAATGATGGCTCACAAAGCTGGCTCAGCGGCGAAGTAGATAAATAAATAAGTAACTCAAGCAAGCTGGGGCTTCTTTAAACCCAACACAAACAGGTTTATTGCCTTTTTTTTTTTTTCCCCTCACATGAAACATGCTTACCTTTCTCCAGAAACTTGTTGCTGAGAGCAGCAAATGGACCATGTTGTGTTGACACGGGTGTCTTGTTTCTGTGTTGCTGGGAGGTTATTTTTATGTATTTATTTTTGAAAATGTCAATAAAACGAGAAGAGGGCAAGAGTTCAGTGAGCGGAAGTTGTGGCAGCTGATTGAATGCATGTGCTTGGCGCTTGACAGTTAGCGTCAAGTCTTTGGTTGGACTTTCCCTTTGCTTTCCCGGGCAGGGAGTTGGGTTTGTTTTCTCTGAAACATGAAAAGAGTTGGGCAAATGCAAATGCAAGGCAGCTCCGGAGCGCGCCTTCCCCCCGCACACCAGTAATGTCGTGCTTGCTGGGGTTTTAAAGTCGCTGGATATTGCATAGCTCATAAATTCTTCACAAGCATGGATGGGGATGAGGGGGGGGAAGAGATGTGTGTGCATGTACTGGGAGAGCGCGCGTGCGTCTATGTGTGTGTGTAAGTGCTGTGCCAGCCTATGAGAACCGATGGACCAGACAAGGCGACGCTACAATCTGTTGGACAATGTGGGGTTTTTTTGCCTCACCCCTTGTAGTTGTTATGTGATAGGAAGTATGGCAAGGGCTGCATATTTTATAAACTTTCTATTAAAGTTGTGGCATGTTATCATAAAACTGAATTGCGATACTTTGTATTACACTCTGGGATTGAGAGATAGACATAGGATTAAAAAAACAATTTCTAGGCATTTCTAGATGATAAATTTAATTTTCTTTGCTATTTGGAGGTCTTCTTTGAAAATGCAATTGTAATGAACGCATTCAGAACTGGAGAATAGATTTACCCTTGGCTTCAAATAGTTGACGTTATCAGGCTCTGTCATTCGTTCCTTCCTATTTTCGGGCTGCTAATTGATGTTTTTGATGTCAGCAAGAAAATTGAAGAAAATGTCATGTGTGAACCAGTGCGGAAGTTAATAAGATTGACTTCGTTGACAGAATTTACAATGAGCGCAGAGACCGCATAATGGGACCGCTGCGAATTCGTGTGCTCTCTTTGGAGTCAAAATTGACACCTCACGCTAGGCCAGCGGTCGATAGGAAAGATGCAACATTTGGGAAGGTTCCTAATCTCAGGTTTTTCAGTCTTCCTTTTTTAATTTTCTTTCTTTCTTGTTTTTCCCCTCCTCTTTTACCTTTTGGTCTATGGAGCTTACTTAGTTGCACAAGCATCTGTTTATCCAGGGGGCTACCGCTTTGGACCAAGCCAGAGCCTTAGTTCAATCTCTCAGAGCTCCACAACAATACTCATTTTTTATGCTGTTTTGAGTCTGAAAGCAAAAGAGTCTTGAAAAGGTTAGATTAAGATGTGTCTTAAGGAAAGCTATACTAATATTGGACAGGGTCATTGCATATGCTTGGGCTATGTGCAGTAAAGCTGAAACGTAAATCCCCTCCGTATAAAGGAAGGAAGCTGTGGGACACCTACCTGAGCTTTAAGCATAACAGAAGACTACAGCTAAGCATTACTCTTCCTCGGGGCTCCAGTGTGCGTGCATCTATGTGACCATGTGCAGCCACCAAAACTTCAGATTTTTGCCGAGGTGGTTTCCCCTCTTTTTTTTTTTTCCCTTTCTTGGATAAAACGGAAATTCAAACTTTTCCAAAGTAGCAAAAGGCTTCACTGTAATAGTTTAATTTTCCAGTAATGTGACAAAGTTTATTGGATTTGTGTGTATAATTATGGAATGGATTAGCCGAGTTTGGTTCAGTGCATCTGATTATTTTCTGGCCTTTAGGGAAATGCGCTAAAACCCTAATATGTCCACTACCCCCAAGCGGTCTCTTTTTGAAGGCGCCGCACAAAATGTGGTCTCTACTATCGTTCAGCCTCCAAGGATCTTCAGTGAGAGACATTATTCTTGGAATATCCAATTAATTCCACGGGCAGTGATCAGTTAGCGCTTCTTCTTCCTTTCTCGCCATTTGAAATGCTAACACAATGAATATTTTCTCATTGGTCTGCGTCCCTCGGCTAAGCTGTTGCCGCGGGCTGAGAATTTCATCGACTGATGAGACCAGAGGCTGCGCCGATAAAAGGTTACAGTACGTGATTTGCATGCCAAGTGGGGTTTGGTTTCATGAACTTAAAAGTTCTTTAACTTTTATTTGACTTTTTTTCTTTTGTACATAGATGAGGGTTGTTGGAATTTTTTTTCCCCCAAAATTTTCTGTTTTATTTACCAAAAAATCGCATAAATTAGCAGTTAGTGTACATTCCAGTTTTGCTTTGGACCCTCTTAAGCAAACAGGTATGAAACGTGAAATCTTTTGTACAAATGAAACGAAACTTAATGTCTGCTCCAATCAACGAAAAGTTAAGTTTAATAAAAGGCTTAAAAATTGTAAGAGGTTTCCAAACAAATCTGACCAAGTCCAATGTTTCCATTTTCTCTTCTACAGTAGTGTCAGAGTATATTTTCAACTAGTCTTTAATTCCTTCAGCAATTGCAGTACGTTCTGTGAGGCAGAACAGAATTAAAGTAATATGTTTGGCTTTTGTATGTATTAAAAGAGGGAAATCTCCATGTCTTTTGAGTGATGGGAATCAGAACCATGGGTTAAAACGACAGTAGCACATTCCTGGAGAGTGATTAAGACAGACTGCTTGGCGCTGTTATTCATTGGTAAGTTGGTGGAAGTTCTTGAAGTATTAATTATGTTCCATCAAGCACAAGCAAATATTCCAACAGCAAAACAAGGAAGCTGTTATCTTTGTTTTCAACACAGGAGTTTGCACAATTTCCTGTGCAATTCAATGTAAAATGTTGGCCATGCCAGCTAAGAGGGGGTTCCAGGACAGAACGATGCCGTGATCCTAGTATAAACGAGCCGATCCTGAAAGTTAGAGGTGTAAATTAAATGGAAACAAAGCAACTACGGCACGTCAAAAGCTGGCTTTCATGATTCGGTGAGGGCGAAGGAAGGTGGTGCTGAAATAAAACCACGCACAGAAGGTCTATGCTCTGTGTTGTTCTCGACTTGCAGAAAGTCTTAGATGTACGTTGTAAGCCGTTGACAAACTTTGTTGGTTTAGAGATGTGACGGATGTATTTTCTGATCTGAGAAGTATTTGGGGGATAGAGATAATTTTTTTTCATCTTCTTTTCCCTCTCCCTCCCCCCTTGCCCAAAAAGAGCATCAGCCTTCTGAGCTACTCTAATCTTAGCGGCTGAGTAATACGTTTGGAGATTTGACATATTCCTACTGAATAAAAATCAGGAGACCCTTACCAAAATTGTTAGCAAAAGGGACTGGCAGAACTAGGTACAGAGTGGGGTGGTTTGTTGTGGCTTTTTTTGGTTTGTGTTTTTTGTGTGTTTTTTTTTTTTTCTCCTCTTCCTTTCCCTAGCTGTCTAGGAGGAGTAAAGCAGGTGGCTCCCCGTGGCTGACTTTTCATGACAACATGCCATTAGAAATTGCGGTCCTGTTGATCAATCCACTCGACATGACAGCTTTGCCGCAAGGCCTGGCTCTTTGAGCACCAGCGCTCTGGCTTTTCCCTCCTTTTTTCCTGCACTAATTGGTGAAAGTTTTTACTGTGCTTGTGGCATAGGAAATTCTTTTGAACATTGTCACAATCAAGTGTTGACTTCTTTAGAATTGCAAGTAGGTTAAGTGAGTATCAACATTAAAAAAAAAACACACCCCACAAAAGGTATTACTATAGAAATTTTATTAGAGTGAAATTGGAAAAACACACTGATTGAATTATCAAAAAAATGTTTTTAACGCAGAGGAGCCAATTAAAATAATGTTTCTTTTCAACTTTGCAGAGCCAAAAATGCTGCCATGTTTGTGTCTCAAAAAGTAGAAAGGAAGAGACAAATTTAGAGTTCTTATTTTCTTTTTTGCTTAGTTGGTAGCACAGAACTGAGCCACATCTTTCAGCCTAAATGTACACAAGTGGCTGCAATTTACTACCTGAAAATCTAATAGTCGATTTTTCAGGTGATTTAAGATGCTTTAAAGCATTATGCACCAAATAAGATATCTTATCAAATCCTGTTGCTTAAAAAACAGAAAGAAAAAAACAAACACAATGCAAGGGCAGTATTCAGGAGGAGAAGGACAGTTGTATGTTCGCTCGTAGCATGGGTAAGCTAATTGAGCATTTGTGTGATTCTTCATCAGACACGCAGTTGGGAAACTTCTGTAACAGGTTTTGTGAGGAGCTGTCTCGGCTGAAAATGGGATTATTAATGTTTGCAGATAAAAGTTTATTAAAACATTGAATACTTGTTGATAAAGTCAGGTGTAGATTTAAAAAAAGTGTATAAAATATTACATATTGATGAGTAAAATAATCAATTTCTATTACAGGAAAATATTCTCATCTAGTGCATTTGCTTAAAATATACATTTTAGTTATTGCAGATGGAATTTTTGTTCTTAGTATTGCAGGTTGCTGTATGTTCATCCCTGAACATGAAATCTCTTTATTTTTACCATTCATAAATCTAGGAAACTCTTATTGTTAGTTGATGCAATTCCAGAGATGCAGGTGTTTGTAAAATAATCTATGCATCTGCTCTGCGAGGATTTGTTGAATGAACACGGGAAAGGAATCAGGAGAGAATGAGTGACAAAGAACAAGAAAAAGGGATATATAAAGAGTGGAGGTGGCTTTTCTTTAATAATGCATACGTAGCAATAGGGGACTTTAGATAGAATTCTCTCAGCTCTCTTAAACCCAATATAAGGTTAATTTATAATA